>NW_010407483.1:33384-38908 GCF_000710305.1 Buceros rhinoceros silvestris | reverse complement strand
TGGTGGCTTCAGGGCTGCACCTGCCCGGGGGCTCCTTCTGCACGGTCCCGGCGCCCTGTCCCCTGGCTCTGGCCGCAGCCCGGCTCCTCCACCCCTACGCAGGGTGTGGGTAGCACGTGTGTTGGGGTGGTCATCCCTGGACCTAGATGAAACTCCACGCTGCTTTAGTGCCCTGAACATTCCTTCCAAGTTGCTCATCAGAACAAGCTGTTGTTCCTGACCGAAAGGAGGGGAGCCAACATCTCCTTGAGTGACACTGCTTTATGTTGCCATATATGTTGGCTCCTGTTTGCCAAGAGGATTTCTGCCACTGACCATGCTTTCCAAAACAAACAAACAAAAAACCCAAATCAGGCACCACAGTATGCAGACAGAGGCTTTCCCCCACCAGGCTGAACCCAGGAGGGTTGATTTCCTGAGCCTGAGTGAAAGGAAATGGTGGCCCAGGGTTGGCCTGTCACAAGTCCCCATGCTCCTATAGATCTGTCAGATGATGAGCTTTGCCAACAATGGGTTTTGTGCCAGGGCTCCCTGCAAAAGGGTGGCAAAAGAGTGCTAAAACCCAACTTTTGATCCAGAAAGAATTGTGCAGAATACCACCATCACCACTGCACGTTGGGCTTGACTCCATAATTAATGCTTACATATATCTCTAATTAAAATACAAAGGCTCATAGGAAGGAAAGACAGAAACATGAACACCTTTGGAGAGGTAGTTCCAAGGTTGTAATTATTCACTTATGATGGGTTTTCTTTCATGGTGAAATATGCAAAGTTGTTTTCTCATTGTAAGTAGCAAGAAGGTGGTGAATGGGCACTGAACGAGGTAGGCTGACTTTGTAATAAGCTTGTATTTATGTATAAACGTTGCGGTTCTCACTCAAAAGAAAAGAAAAAGAGAGAAAAAAGAAAAATAAAGAAATCTAGGGGCAGGCAAGCTGCCGAGACAGACGTGGCATTGCTGCCATCTCGTGGCAAGCCTTCCTTCCCTGCCCGAATGCTGTCTTCATTACCCTGCCTTGTTTCTCCCCCACCAGCTCTTCCCCTTAACTCCCAACTCCTCGGCACACCAAAGCGGGCCCCAACGCTTCCAGAGGAAGGATCCAGTTTTAGTATTTATCCATATTTTAAAACCACCTCGGGTACTCATTTTCGGCATTCATGAGAGTAAATTGATCCTAATACTTTTTAGTACCAGACATTACGTAGCCAACCTGCTGTGCAAAATTCCCCAGTCAGAACTGCTCATACTCCTTGCTTACACCCCTCTACTTACTCCTTGTCAGCGAACTGAGAGGTATTCAGAAGTGATTGTAAGAAACACAGGAATGGTTGCTAAGCTTAAGCTGAGACTCCTCCTTTCTGGCCCGCAGTAGTCTGAGGCTTAGATTTTTAAAACAAGGAGTGTTTTGCATTGCATCTGGTCCCAGAGATCAGAAGTTTTTAGTTTTGTTTCATTGTATTGTCTATTGAGTTGGAATAGTTAAAAATCATAAACTCCATTTATGGTTGTCTGGGTCTAGTTGAAAACACCAATGCTTACATCATTTCTGGATGTGCTGTTTAAATGAGCACTCTTGAGAAGATGCCGTTTAATCCCATTCATAGGAGATTCTGCAGAAGCGCCGTTATGATATGTGCTTTCTTGGTCTTGACTCATGCAGGTTAGATTTACTGTTTCCTGAGGCTTGCTATTCTGAGGATTTTCTGGCCTTTACTGACTTTTGGGACCTGATTTCTTCACAAGTGGCTCAAACAAGCTCACTGCAGGGGTTTGGACTAGATGAACTTTAAAGGTCCCTTCCAACCCCAGACATTCTGATTCTGATTCTATGTCTTCTCTACTTTCTTATGTCATATGTCTGTAAACCATATGCATAAATATCCCTGGCCTTTAGCACATTATCACTTGTCACCTGAGTTTATGCCTTATTGAGATAAAACAGGACAGCACAGACCCCTTCAGATAACATTTCAGGCTCTCTACAGACTCAGATAGCTGTCACAGTAACTTTTACAAACTCTGTGTGATTCAAAAGTAAGTTTTGCCAAACCCTAAAGAGCCAGAAGAGGACTGTGGAACTGAAGCTTGACATTCCAGGGCAAAAGCCCACCAACCTGGCTCGAGCTCAGCATGGAACTGTGGTTCCTAAACATGTTAATTACAGAAGATCTTCTAACCTAATGACTGTCAACTCTCTGTTATATTGTAGGTATCTAATGTACTACTGTAAAATCCCCGAATTTATGAGTTTGAACAGAAGCAATATTTCTTTCTATTCCCTATAGACAGTATGGGGGAGTGTATATGTCAAGACTGTTTGTACTAATCAGGGTGATTTAAAAGCAACTTGACAGGGATTTATTTTCAATTGAAAGCTTGTCTTTTTGCTCCCATATGCCATATAAAAGAAGGTCTGAAAGGTTAGATTTCCCCTTTTCATTTTTCAGCTTGTTATGTTAATAATTTTGAATCCATGTTTCTCTGTTGTCGCTTTCTGGGAGGAAGAAACAGCTTTCTGTAAGGTGCGGGAATACTTGTGCGTATCTAAGCAAAACTACTGATTCAGAACATAGCTGAAAATGTTGTATGTACTCATTAAAAAGGGATACTTGGGGGAGCCCATAACCGGAATTTGTACTTGCCAGTGGAGACAGAAGACGATAGCTTTCCGCCAGAAGATTATTGTGAAGTCTTAATGTAAAAAAAAGGTGGAAGTTTAAAATTCAAAATAGTATGTTGGGAAAAAAAAAAGAAGAGAAATCTTCAGCAGACCATAGATTTAGGGTGAGGAAGTCAGAAAGTGCAAGTCTTCATGAAGAACTTCATCAAAATGTTTTTTTGTCACACAAGCTCTTCAGTTGTTAGCAGAACAAGAGAGCAGAGTTCCAAATACTCTCACATAACACATTCTCTTTTCAATAGCTCTGTTTTCAGACTTGAAACATTTAATGATTTTTTTTAGTGCAATAGTCTTCCCAGCTGGAACAGTACAAAAAATGTTTGTATGTACATATGTTCCTAAGTTTGTTATACCATAAAGAAAAAAAGGAGACCGTGACACCTACAGATGTCTACAGTGAGAAATTTTGTTGCTTGATCCCTCTTTCTTTTTGTGGTAACATTCTGTCCAAACTAGAAGTTTCTCTTTTAAGATTGACAGTAATGATGACTACAGCTGCAACATCAGCTACACCTACATTGTTGTTTTATAGACTGTACCAGCACAGGCCAATAAATGTAAGTACTAAAAGTCTTCTAAGTTGGAAACAAAAGAAGAAAACAGGAGATGGTTGTAGAGAAAAGATGTTTACAGGCTGGCGGGCAGGACGCTTCAAGGAAATATTGGTCAGCAAGAGGGGATGTTACGATACTGTTGTTCAAGAGGGCCCCTGGGACTAAATTAATTGCTCTGCTATATTGTATTCCCTCTGAAGTGCTTAGTTTGGGGGGAACAGTTGGCAAGGCTGAGGAGGGAGATGTATGTTGCCTGTGTTAAAGTACCCTCTAGCATTACTTTGTTCCTCAGGGACTAGCTCCAACTCACTGTTTCTTTTCTAAACACCTATGCCAATCCCATCTGTTCTTAAGGTGACATTAATAATTGATGTTAGGAAGATGAGACTTTTGAAAGATATTTCTGCTTTTGAGGGAAGGTGGGATTTGTAGGTAGTAGCCTTCATGGTGCCTATAGGAGAAAGCACCAAGGTCATTCCTCTTAGGTGCTGTTGCTCAGAGGTTTAACCATTTTGGTTTTGGAAGGTTAACAGAAGAAAAGGGGACTTTGTTGAAGCAGTTCAAGGAATACAGATGATTTGTTTTCTAGTTAAACAAAAGGAGATCTTGCAAAGCATGAGGTATGCTATGTGAGAATGCTTGAAGCAGCCTATTAACAAGAGCGTAACAGTAACTAGCATTATGGTCTAAACAGACAAGCAAGTCAGTATTCTGACAGTGAGTAAAATGTGACAGTCTCAGCAAGCTTTGAGAATGAAAAGTAGTAACTAGTAAAAGATAGGAGAGATAAGGAAGAACCAGTGGAGGGAGGCAAAGAATAGCTCAGAAAACAATCTTTTTGGCAACAATCTGATTGGATATGGGAAGGGCAAGACTGCATTTGTCAAAGCTGAAAAGATACTGCTGATTTTGAGACATAAAAATAGATGTTTGTTTGTGGAGACTTTGGTCGTACCTTTCAGGAGGGCTCCATAACCGTATGTCTGGGATAGTAACTCCTAGTTCCTTCCCTTCAGCTTGCCTCGAGTGACCATGGCACCGAACGATGTATAGCTACACAATGTCTTCATTATGAGCACTTGTTGAATGTATTAACAGAGTACTTGATTTAGCATCTAGTGAACTGCTGTAACTTGAGCTACCAAGGGTCTCCTCTACTATTTCTTTAAGCATTTGCAAGAGTTGTGCTTCAACCTAGATCTCTTTGTGTGATTTCCTCATCATGATACATACATACCATTTAGTCTTGAAAAACACTTGATAGAAACTAAAGATTCTTTGTGTATGGCAGAAGATTTTTTGTGTATGGGAAAGGGTAAGTTGTCTGCTTTATTCATGATGAGTTGGAGATGATGGCTACATATACATGAGGAGATGTCAGAAAGGCAGGCTGAGATTTCAGTTTGGACATAAGGAGATTAGTCTGCGGTAGACTAGTATATCTGTGAGTCATTAGCAAACAGATGGCAGTTGAATTTGTATTTGCTGATGAGATCACACAGAAACCAGGTGTAGAAAAAAACAGAGAAGGAAAGCAAGGACAGAAAACCCACACAGTAATTTTAAGAGCAGATGAGATGTATGTTTTTAAATATACCACCTTGGTAATCAGGTGAAGAGAATTGTTGAAGACATGGACATACAGTATTCTAAGAAGAGCTATGTGTCATTTCTGAGTGGATGAAAATGGTGTCCTCATGAATTTCAGACAGAGTATCTTTAGAGATTTTTGAGTGAATATTTTCATATGGCTCTGAACAAGGTTAAAACTAAATCAGAGGAAAGTTGCTTGGAAGAGTTTTCTGAGAGAGTTATAGTAAGAACTCTTACGTTTTTCTCATGATCTCATTCTTCTCTCATGAAGAGTGAGCTGATAGCTGAGAGTTGAAAGTGCAATAATGGGAAATGCACGTAAAATCATACCATTTCTAACATGGCAAAGACTCATCCAAAATAAAAACTGTCAGAAGGCAGAAAAGAGGACAAGGAGAGTACAAGGAATGAGAAAAATTATGAAAAATTATGATACTGATTATGAGAGAAATCAAATAGCTGGGTAGAATGGAGGCACTGAAGCAGCTAGAGGAGCCAAAGGAGGCAAACAGAGAAGAAGCTTTTGAAACAATGGTAGAAAAGGGAAAAGGGAAAGGGAAAAGGGAAAGAAAACGGAGAGGAGAGAGGAGAGAGGAGACAGGGAAGGGAAGGGAAGGGAAGGGAAGGGAAGGGAAGGGAAGGGAAGGGAAGGGAAGGGAAGGGAAAAAAGAAAAAAGAAAAAAGAAAAAAGAA
>NW_010407483.1:9020-33229 GCF_000710305.1 Buceros rhinoceros silvestris | reverse complement strand
TATAGGAGGGAAAGGGAAGGGAAGGGAAGGGAAAAAAGAAAAAAGAAAAAAGAAAAAAGAAAAAAGAAGAAAGAAGAAAGAAGAAAGAAAGAAGAAAGAAGAAAAAAGAAAAAAGAAAAAAGAAAAAAGAAAAAAGAAAAAAGAAAAAAGAGAAAAAAGAAAAGAGAAAAAAGAAAAGAGAAAAAAGAGAAAAGAGAAAAGAGAAAAAAGAAAAGAGAAAAAAGAAAAGAGAAAAAAGAGAAAAGAGAAAAGAGAAGAAAAGAAAAGAAAAGAGAAGAGAAGAAAAGAGAAGAGAAGAGAAGAGAAGAGAAGAGAAGAGAAGAGAAGAGAAGAGAAGAGAAGAGAAGAGAAGAGAAGAGAAGAGAAGAGAAGAGAAAAAAGAAAAGACACCTCTTCTAGATAGTTTACCTGAGATTTTTATTCTGTATTAGATATTGCTCTCATTTAAGGTTTAGACCATTATCATAGTCGTGAACACTTCATACATAGAGAACAAAGTATATTGCAAGAAAAAATAAGACATATCAACAAGAACACTTAATCAGGCATCTTGCTTGACTTTTTTTATCACAACTTGAGATTACTCAGTTGGACTTAAATTCTACCAGAATGCCAGATGAAAGAAATACCGAAGATAGAATCAGTATTTCTATCTTTACATTAAATTGTTGACTTAGATTTTAATAGCAGGATCTTCACAAGAAGTGTTAACAGGCATGATAGGAAAAAAGGAGAATGCACAGATAACCAGGTGTGCAGTCATCAGTGCTTTAAAAATAATCACTATCAACAAATTACACTTAGACTCGAAGAGTTCTTGACTGAAGTGACATAATATCTAGAGATATATTCACTTTGACAGGTACTCCAGGAAGTAAGTTCCTACAGCTTATACTAACTGAACATTTGGGGTACATTTTGCCTGGTCATAAGAAAAGGATACAGCAGTAAAGACAGAGAAGAGTGCTGTGAGTTTTTTGTTAACAAGATATTACCGCAGTTTTCTGAGTTCTAATGGTGGGTTTAATGGGTGTGTTAAGCTGGAAAGTAGTAATGGCGATAGTCCCAGTAGAACATCTGGGATATGAATAATTGTGTGAAGCCCACATACACTCTCAATAGATGTTGCAGAAATAACTTCCACTTTAGAATATTTCTTCAGAGTAAATTAATTTTACCTATCTACCTCAATTTCCCAATTTGTACTTACCCACACTTCAGCAATCTCTCATGCTGGAGTTCCTTACACCGCGAGCGTAGGCCTGCCTGTTGAGGTGCTTGCTGGGTTTCACAGCTAGTTATCTCTCTGTATTGACTGGAGAAATAATTTGATGATCTGGTTTAAGCAAAGTGCTTGACAAAGTCAGGTTTTAAATGACCTAAGTGTCTCCAAACTGGTTCCTTATGTGTTATTTCACTCTAATTCCTATTTCCATCTCGCAATGTGGCTGCACAGAGGAGTTACAGCATCAGGAATTGGGGTGCATATTTGCAGATACACCAAAGCAATTTCTTTCCCATGTACATATTACAACCCTTCATTATGGAAGAAAAGAGGTGTATTCCACTTTACTTCAAAGGCAGCCTCACAATTATTCCAAAGTAATAGAGTATACATGAATGCTTACTGCAATTATCCAATGAAGCCTTTGCATAGTGGGAATCTGAGCTAAGTGGAAGCCTTTCCATTGATGACAGGATCCTGTCCTATACAAGTAGCAAGACTAGAATCTTGACTGAGAGGAGCTATAAAATTAAAAGTATCAGTTGCACTCACGTTCCAATGCAGAATTACTCTTAATAGCTATGTATAAGCGTGGGACAAGAATAACTGGCTGGTGGAATTTTGTACCTGTAAAGGAAGAATTTTATGTGTTCTTCCTGCAGTATCCCGTTATCAAGTCAATAATATCTTCCTCCACAGGAAAAAATCCAAGGGGCCTATAGTGATTAAGAAGTGCTTGTGTAGTCTCATTTCTCTACTTACATACTGACCAAGCCAGATGGGGGACCAACTAAATCTTTGAAATTCAAACATTGCTAGAGCTGACCCATGAGCATAACCTCAATTATCTTCCCAAATATTGGGTGGCCTGACATTGGACAGTAATTGGCTTTGCTAATATCATCGAAAGATGGGTTTTTGAGCAACAGCCTAACTGCTGCTTAAGTAAAGCTGGCAAAATGCCCTCCTGAAGAGAGACATTAATGATATTCATCAATAATGAGCTTAAGTGTCTCTCCGCTTGCTGTAACCAGCCATGAATTTTTCATTTGGAAAGATGGAAAGAAGGCAAACCATGTTCTACCCTTCATGCATGAAACTAAGCGAGGTCTAATGTTGTTCACTGAATTAATTTTTTTGAGGTTTTTTTTTGCCATCTCATTCCTTTCTTGAGCAGCATTTTAGCCAGCTGTTCTAAAACTGAGTTCCAAGCAGCAACGATCTATTGTTCCTCCTCAGTCATTTACAGTTCACCTTTCTTGCTAAGTTGCCATTGTCTTTCCTCTCCCAGCTTCTAACTTGGCATCCCCTCTAAAAAAGAAGAGGGTCTTTTCTTATTGAGAACATCAGTAAACTAGTCTGCCTGCAGGACACCTATGTGCTAAGAAGAGAACTTTCCACAGAATTAACCTGCTTCTCAGATCCATCTTTTCCTTTCCTATTAAGCCTCCATGTCTCTCTTTGTAGGGAGCATAACTGCTGGACTGCAGATCTGAAAGAATCAGATTAAAAGATCACTGTAATTTTTCACATGGGCCTGTTATTGCCTAAATCTCTGTATTTTGAGCCCTCCATAATACGGTAGTAAAATGGAGTGAATGAAAAGCAGAACAAGGACTTTCACTAGCATCTATTCTCAGCATGCAATAATTTAATGTCTTTAAGTACTTTTTAAGGAAATTTCTAAGTAACTGAGCAATTTGGAATTTTATTAATATTTGTGATGATTACTGCTAGAAAAAAATAAAGAAATATAAATTCTGACTATTATTGTCTGTAGTCTATGCTGCTCATGGGAACATGTGTCTTTCTATTTCAGCCAGCATAAGAGTCCTTTGAAGATTTTGGGAAGTAGATCGAAATTCGTGTGATCCTCGAAAAAACCCCACTCATTCTCATGCCAGTGTGCTGGAGTTGGTATGGAATACATTA
Source organism: Buceros rhinoceros silvestris (assembly GCF_000710305.1). Taxonomy (NCBI): domain Eukaryota; kingdom Metazoa; phylum Chordata; class Aves; order Bucerotiformes; family Bucerotidae; genus Buceros; species Buceros rhinoceros. Next base: position 30,072 of record NW_010407483.1, on the reverse strand, counting down.
GTGCCTGGGAGGGAACTGACATGTTATAGGGCATCTTGAGCCCATGAGTTTGAACTGACTCCCTTCCTTAAATGGTTATAAAAAAGGTCATTAAAAGGTAACAGAATACTGCCAATTTAGTTTGTTAGAAATAGGTGTGCCAGTCAGGAAAGACCTTAACAAAGCATATGTGTCACGATCATTTTTTTTTTTTCCTCCACAGCACCTTAGTGCTCAATCATTTATTATTACTTGGTTTTTTGTTTAGAATATACAGAAGTGGGTTGTAAAGCTGTTACTGTGTTCCTAGTTCATGGCATGTGCAAGAGGTATTCACACTGTTCCAGATCTCTACAGTCAGAATGTGCACTGCCTGTATAGTCAGTGGTGGGATGTAGAGATTATGACCCATTTTAACTAATTTTAGGCACCTAGCTGAGAGACAGTGAGAACCGTGATAGTATCTGGTCATGGCCTTGGTGCTTCTGTTAAGTGGCTGAGTGACTTTTCCCAATCATCCATCCATAGTGATGGCGTGTACTTCATCTTAGCTGGACTGCTGTGCTTTCCACAGCAGAAAAAAGGCAGGGTTTCTTGGGGGTTGGAGAATATGGTATGATTCCTAGCTCAGGGGGAGAGAAATTCCTGGTGTATTTTTCATTTTGCATGCTCACCAAAGGGTCTGTCAGTCATTGGCTTTTATTCCATTGGCTTTAAAATGCAATCTATTGCAAAATAATAAAATGTTGTCTTCTTTTATGATATAGGTGATTTGCTTAAGGTTTGCAGTGAAAACAAGAATACAGAATCAGCACTGAGTTGATTTGTTATACTTAATCCTTCTGGAGGAGATTTTCAAAGGCGTGAGGTAGTTAGGAACCAAACACCCTTTGGCGTTCAGTGGGTGTTCAGCATCTAGCTGCCTATTTCTGCTTTCAAAGTATTCTTGTGCAGCAGTAAGTGTTCGAATTGTAATGGATAAACCAACAAAAAACCCATAGTGTTCTGTCTTCTTCTGACTATTAAAATGATAACTCTTTGAAGAATAAAGTTCTTAAAACAGAAAAAGAAATATCAGTGGATCTCTGCTCACTGTGTGCTCTATTCACACCTTGAAACACTCACAAAACCTGCATTAATATTAAGAATTATTTAGACATATAAGGGATGCATAATTGATAATATATTCTTGCTCTTGCTTAGAATAGGTCTCTGTCAGAATCAGGCCATACGTGGGGTTTCCATATGTTACACCTTTAATCACAAGACTCAGGGGTTTTGTTGGGTTTTTTTTTTGTTTTGGTTTGGTTTTTTTGAGGAAAATTCTGTTTATTATGAGGGTGTAATCCTCTTTTAATAGGTGTTTGTGATAGACTGAAACCTCCTTGGCTCAGTGCCACCGGCCATCCTCCACCAGAGGCACAACAGTGTAGGTCTGGATGCAGAATCGCATAGCTCATACTCTCTGATGTCAATTATCCCTTACTGAGAAAAAAAAAAGAAAACCACCAAAAACCTACTGGGCTCTTATCCTAGCCTTAAAAAGGCAGCTTTTATTCCCCCATTGCTATTACCAAACAGTAACTGCAGCAGAATATATCATCAGTAAACATAAACTACGTGAACTATTACATTCAGATTTCACAGCCAGGCCAAACTGCAAGGGCGTGTAAGCACACCAAACACCACTAATGAAACCTCTGACCAGGTTCTAAGACACTTTCACACTAACAAGGCAATGCCTGTGTAATTAGCCATGCACTGCAGGATACCAGAGTACTAGTTGTGCACACCTGATTCTGAAAAGTTATGGTCCCTTGCGCAGCTCAGCAGGGTTTGCTCCAGTTTTATATGCCCAATTTAGAGGCAGCTATCCTGTGCTATCCATTATGGTCAATTTTTATGACTACCTGCATGTTTAAATTATGATAATATTTTGATCCCTATTCTAAACTAATTGATTAAAATTGATTTCTGTTATATTTAATTTTATTAAAACATCAGTTCTGTGAACTACAGTTTGATGTCTATTTTCTCAGATCCATCTTGGTTATATTATGGGCCATCCATTCACAGACAATCTGGAACCTTTGGAACAGACACATTTTTATATAACCTCATCATTTGTGGACTATCCTGCCAGCCACCTTTTTCTTCAGATACAGACTAATGTTCTTCTAAGACACTGTACCTGAGTGATGTTTTTTCCAATCATAATTCAAGGGAGCCTTAACATATTAATGCAGGTTTATACTCTTCCTGTAAAGTTCTCAGAATTAACATTCATACATATTCAAGATACCTACTAATTGTAAAAGAATCTCTATGTGTCTATGTTTAATAACTTTCTTACTTCTTGCTGCTAACATCTCAAAAATCTATCCAATTATGGATAGATTAACAATGCAATGTTAACAGTAGTTATCAGAACTGCTTCCTTAAATTTACTTGATTCTCTTCAATCAGTAAATAAAGTTTTGTCTAGAACCTCTTTCATCTAGAATCTGTTTCAGAGATGTCTCATATACTTGGATAATGCAGTGATTTCCCACAGGAATGTTGCTGTAACACTTTCTGGACAGCACCAACTGCACTGGGCAGAGGTGTTAAGTCTGAATGCATGTTAATTCGAACATGAGAAGAACTGTAGTTATTTGTTGTTGGTCAGTTCTGTAGCAGAAACTGAACTGTATTTTGTTATCATGAAGATCTCTACAAGGGTTAAGCAATGCTTTGATAGCCAAGGTATTCAGATGGATTCTTCTTTCTTATATTTCATAGAATCGTAGAATCATTTAGGTTGAAAAAGACCCTTAAGGTCATGGAGCCCAACTGTAAACCTAAGACTGCCAAATCCACCACTAAGCCATATCCTTAAGTACCATTTCTACAAATTTGTTCCTGAACAGTTTACATAAACAAACAAAAACCAATCAAACAGAACCCCACCAAAGGAAACAGCCCACAAATCAGCACTATAATTATGTTGCCAATTTAATTTGATCATTGTTTCTGAAAATGTAACATGTTGTTTTTTGGCTTTTTTTCACAAGCTTTCATTGAATCCTCTTATAGAAAGAAAAGATGGTAACTGTTTCTGAACTACAGAAATACTTTATGTATTCAGTTGTGATTTTATTGATTATTAAATTAAGGTGATCTATATTGTTTTCTGTCACAAGTGACTTACAGCTCTGCACCTTTATAAATTTTTCCCATCCTAAGCAAAATTAGCAATATTTTTTTTTAAGGCGAATTTGTCATTATTCAATGACGTTGACTCTGCAAGGCCGATCTGGAGTCATGGCGAATGGGACTGAAGGGTAGCTGAATCTATTCATAGAGCTATTTATTGCATTTTTGTGATTTTCACAAATTACTGTAATGCCTAAGTTCCATTTTGATGTCTGCTTTATATGTAAAGGTATGCAAATATTGTGTTTACAAAATCCACCAGCTTTCTGTTTGCATGCTGAGGCAGCTTCATGTAGGTAGATTAATCCCTCTAAACTTGCAGTTACACCTGGTACCTCAGTTTGCAGTTCTGTTTACAGTAGCATCATGACTTAAATGTGTAGAATAAATTGACCTTTTCTTAACAAACCCTGTACTAAGAAATATGAATCTACACTTTTTCTGGCATAGAAAAATGCAGAGATTTCACCTGGAGAAGTTCGTTTGTATAGTGTAAAAGGACTACTCGCTTTAAATGTCAGTGAAACAATGTGTAGTCAAGAGCAGTTTTACCCACCCTGAGGATCTGAGACAAAGTTTGTTGTGTTTTACACATCCATAAACATAATTACTAAAAATTGCAATTGGAGTTGTGCTTGAGCATTTTTCTGTGGTAGAAACTTGTATATGCAAATGTTAGTGTTATGTACCTAAATTATTCTTAGTATTACATACCTGAAGTTTCTGTGGACTTCATTGCTAGTCCTGTGAGCTGGGCAGACAGATGAGCAGCAGTAAACTCCTCCATGAAATTGTGATATCGCCTCTTCTGATATAAATGGAGGGCAATGCAGTTCAAAACAATGGAGTTGCAATTATTTATTCTTTAGAAAATTTATTTCTTATCCTTCTCACCCGGAATACAGCAAGAAGACATCTCAAGTTTTTATTCTATTATTTCCCTTACACTCCAGCTCTAAGGGAAAAAAGCAACATACATTCTGATAGATTTTTGTTTCCTGATTTGCTTCTATGGTCAGTCTTGGGATCAGAATTTTAGGTGACAGCAGTTGTCGTGGTGTGGACCAGAATTTTAGGTGACAGAAATTGAAAAATCAAATTATTTGATTTTTCAGGAACAGTGCTAATTTACATGACTCGCGTATTCCTGTCCCAAAGCACATAGACTGGAACAATTTTTCCTATCCCGTGGCAGTAGCTTTATAACTGTGTGCCTCACTGTATTGCTGTCATTTAATTCCTATTCAACTAAAATATAGCATGATACAAAACATTTATTTGTTCTACTCAAAAGGAATCATCTTTTTTATGTCTAGCTCTGACTGATCTTGAATGAGATGCTCACCAGGTCTCCATTCTTGAAAGCACTTACCACTTCCTTATTTTTAGTGGAGTGTCATTGAAGATGTTTGTGTAATAGCACTGAAGATTTTGCAAGAATGGAGCTAAGAAGAACCTGTGAGAGAGTGTAAAAGATAGAAATTAGACTGGGAGAACACAGGCAACTCAAACAGATATTCCAGAACAATAATTTTATTAGACTTGCTTTGAAAGCATGAAAATAAAGAAAATACTCCAGTATGAATCACTTTCCTTCTGGAGCAGTGTCCCCTTTGAAGGAATTAATTAATACAGCTGAATTACGTTGGAATAGCAATGAAGGACAAGTTTCTCTTGTTAGAGTGAGGCCTCAGAAAACTCACACTTACCTGTGTGTGTAAAACATTAAAATATCCCACTAGGTTTAACTCCCCTCAGTATGGAGTGATCAGGGTTGAAGCTGCATTGGTCTCAGGGCAAGCTTTGTCAGTTTGTGAATGACAAGGCCCCAGAAAGTTATTCCCATAATTTTTGATGAAGCATTTAACAGAAGAATTAATTCTTGCTTAACCACTCTAAATCTGACTTGTACTCTTAATTATTCTTGCTTAAATTTACATTAAAAAACAAACAAACTAAACTTACAAAAATTATTAAATATTTGTCATTAAAGTGTATTCCAAGTCAGGTATTAGACTTCTGTGTTAGCCCAATAATCTCTTGATGACCGTCTTAGCTGGGCCCTGCAGAGAGGCTTGGCAGGATCTGCCTTCTCTGAATACTCACCCTGTGTCTTGCGGACACACAGGGCTCTATGTACAGCTCTAGATGTACCACCTGAAAACTGTCACTGATAGAACTAGGTCATGATTTTATAATGAGAGGGTGAAGATTTCTGCCCAGGCAGTTGCAATACACTTTTACAGCATTCCTAACCTGGGCTGCTGCTTTTCTCACAGCAGGAGTTTCAACTTGCTACCACTGACTTCCATGGATTCATTCTGACTTACAGTGGTATCAATTAGACTTTGCTAAGAATCCAGACTCTCCAATTTATGTACTGGCTTCTAATATTTTATCTTTTTTCAGATTCCTTAGACCTGGGGGATTTTTTCTCCAAATTCATTTGTTTGGAGCTCCTCTGAACAGTAAAAAAACTCTTCTATCTCTTTTGCAGAACTTTAATCCATTCTTTCTGTTAATTGCAATATGAATCTGAACTGTGCTATTTTACTTTGATATAAAATGTGCACTGCTCTGAGTCACTGTTATGGAAGAGTCACTAACAGATGCACAAGTCTAATAATTTGTAATAAGTTACCTTAGCACATTGTGTCTGATGCGTTCCTTGCAAGTGAAGTGAGCAAATAATTTGTATTGCAATTAGCTTGTTTTCCTCACGAAATTGAAAGCTTTTGTTTGATCACTTTAAAAGTCTTTTGTAATTCTTCTGCCTGTGATATTCTGGGAGGTGATGCAAGCAGAAATATTAGTATCTTATGTATATGTTTCTCATTTATATTCTTGGCCAAATTGCAGTTAAGGTTGCTATAGTGACTAATACCCTAAACAGACAAGAACAAAAGATTCAAAATAGCCTGAGTAATAGAATACATAAAAGGCGTCATTTAGAGTGCGATAACTTTTGTATCACAAATTTAAGAGCCCTGGGAAGGCTCCTGCTAGTGATTCGCAGAGGATGAAGGAGCCCAGACTCTGCTGAGGAATTTAAAGCACAGCTAAGGAGACACCTACTTTGTCAACAGCCTCATTCCTTCCTTGCAATACCTTCTGCTTTCTTTTTTGAGACTTACATGTGATGACATTTCTCTGTTTGTCTGTCGTTGCCTACAAATAGAATGAGTTGTAAGCATCCATAAACAGCCTCCAGCATGACACAGCCTCCAATCGTATCTCTGCCATTATCCTAAATGAGCTTGGCACCATGAAAGATATATACCCCATAGAAAAATAAAAGACAACAATAAGGATGAGATGGGTGTAACAGCAGAACTAGGGGATAGATTATGGAGACATATAAAAGCTTGGGGAAGTGGAGAATGGGAGAGCCCAGGGCAGGTGGGAGGAAGAAATGGGAACTGGAAAGAAGTAAAAGGCGCATAACACATAAAATTAGGAAAATAGGGAGAAAAAGAATACAATGTATATCACAAAGGAGGAAATAGTGAGACAGAAAGCCCTTGGCTTGAAAAAGGCAGAGGATAGCTTGAAGGACACACAATGCACCTGGTACAATAAAAAGTGTTCATGACTTCTGAAAATAGAAGGGAAGAATCGCTCACATGCAGGAGGGAAATAGATGATTGATAGAAACATTTAGTGTGCTTAGTCTACAAGCAGCAAAAGGAGTGATTCTGCAATCTTTAGAAATAAATATGAACACAGTCACTGTTTCTCTGCTACAAAATCTCTCTTTCAGTTCTGGCCTTTGGGTAAGATTCACTTGCTCCCTTCTCATGGTCTGAGCATAAGTTGTCTCAGGTATTTTCTCAAAGGCTGTAGATCTCAGCCAGGTGCATTCATGAGGATGGGTTCCACACCAAGAACTCTCTAACTGTACTAGAACAGAAAAATTCCTCTCCTCTCCCCTCATTCATCTCTCTTCTGCTGGCTGCCTTTTCGTTCTTCCACACTTTTTAAAAGGGATTCTTCTTTTAGCTGTCCAGGTCGGTCACACTTCTTCCTCTCTTAGCTCCTTTTGCAATCTGTGAAGACAACATTAGCTTTTCTATACCATAAGGGATCCATCAGCAAGCAACTTTACAGCCACAGAAGGTTTGGAAGTATGCCACTGGAGAAGAAGTCTGTCTCCAGTAGCTGCTAAGAGCTGTCAAACTGCCTTTCTGCAGAACCTGGAGCTGGTTGGAGTAATAACCAGTCTGAAAAGTTTTTTCTATTTTCTTTCTTCAAGATCTCCTGCTAGGTTTTTAGAGCTCTTTGGAAAGGGGAGAAAGCAGAAATACCAGCATCAAATTTGTAAATTTTACACTTCAAAAGAAAAATATTTGAAAAAAAGATTACAAACTAATATTTTCTATCTGTCAGTCTTCATGGAATAAAGACAAAATAATTAACCTCTTTAGTTAATTTAGATTTTGGTAAGATAAATTTAACTAAACTTTGAGACATTAAAACATCTCCTTGTTTGAGAGCCAAAAAAACTCGTAAACAATTTTGAAATATTTTCGGAAATAGGCAATATTAGAAAAATACATTAAAAATAAATTGTATAATTTGAATTATGATCCTCACTAACATGATCCAGTGCTCTTGATCCAAAACCCTGTTCAAGTAAATGAGAGCCCTTTATTTCCCAAAATGAGTCGAGGCTCAGTCTCTGACTGAACTAGCAGGATGTGTACATGGAGCATCTAATGAATGGCAGCCAAACAGGAGAAAAAGATTTTTTTTTTGTCATGTGATATATGAAGAATTGACTGTGAAATAGAAAACTTGAGGAGCTGGTATGTCTGCTTAGAACTTTTAATGAAAGTGACTCATAGATTTTTAAGTTCCTCTGAAGTACCATTAAACCTTTAAGCTACGTTTCTAGAGCTGGATCAAATTGGGCTGTCAATATACTTCCCATCTAAAATTCTTTATTTCTTATGAAATTTTGTGGGCTTTTTTTTTTTTTTTTTTTGCAAAAGATCAAATATCTGTTGTTTTCCTTCTTTCCTACTCCTCCTCCCTAGTTTGGCCATCTATTGCATAAAGTACCTGGGTTAAATTCACTCTTTTCTAAAGCATCAACCGCAACTATACATTGCACGAGAAAAGTGAAAATGTTGGGTTATTTAAGATTTCAGCTATCATGAACAAAAGATATGAGTCCTTTGTGTGTGGCTATAAGCAACATTTAGATCCTTTGGGTTTTCTTACTGTTTCCTTGTTAAAAAAAGATGTTTATTTTCTGACATACATATTGTATGAGTTCCGACAAGAAAGGATCTTGTCAACACCATTTGTGTTCCTTAGGATTGTTTTGAAATGGAAGAAAATGTGAAGAACTTTTGTGTGCAACCTTTTACTCTACAACCTTTACAGACACATTTTGCAATGTTGTCAGGATAATAATTTAATTTCCCCCAAAAGCAGGCCCCTGATTCCCTCTTTCTCTATCTCTCTTTCTCCTTTAAGATTGCATCTGACAGATAGAAATCTGATACCAGATTATAATGTCTCATCTTAGTTACCTGTTTAAAATGTTTCCTTTCCAAACCTTTCCTGTTACCCTGAGGATACACTGTATGGTGGCTGTAATCAGCATCACAAAAGCATTGCAGTAGGGAAAATGTACTTCCACAGAAAAATGGGAAAGTTCTCTGAGTTCAGAAATGTAGAGGGGGCATCACAAAGGGAGGGAATAAAACATGATCAGGAGTTCAGTATATCACCAATTTTTAATTTTCTTAATCCTCATGCAACATTTTTTATCTCTCACAGCCTCAGTTCTCCCAGGGTATACTGGAGTCAGGGGCCTCTTCTTGGCACACGGAAAAGACAAATTAAAGGTAGTGTGCCTGTGTACATGGATGAGTATGGGCAGATGCAAGCTCACTCAGGGAAGAGTGAGGTGGCCAGACACAAGCCAGCAGTTCTGCAGAAGCCATATAGCCCCATCAGTTTAGTGCTGTCCCAGGGCTAAGAAAATCTGATAAAACCTATGCTGGAGTGCAGCAGTACTCTCATATAATTTAAGGCAGGATAATTTAAAAGATGACACTGATTGGCACAAGCATAAGCATTCCCCCTGCTCACATCCCCACCACAATTCATAGAAAGCACCTAGTAGGTAGGGGGCTGCAGTGGGCAATGGAACCTTCCTTTTAATGAGACCACAGGGACTGATATATCTCTTTGCACAGGTCTCCCTAAGTTATGTTTCTGCTTCTGTGAGGCTTTGCAAGGCATCAGAATTACAGGTTTGGCCTTTATGTGCCTGGCTTTTGTCTCTACTTTATATCTCCTTCACATCCTCAGATGCCTGGGAAAGTTTCCTGTCTTCTGTCATGTGGGATTTCAGTTTGCACTTTTACAAGACAAGTGAAGGATGACTCTGGAAATTAACATTACCCGTGTTCCTTTGGGTAGTTAATTCACACGGGTATCAGTTTGGAATAGATCTTTTTCATTAACTGATCAAATTCCATAGCAAAACTGGTTACACTGGTTTTGCCCCCACTAGCTTGCTTAAAATGCTCTCCCAGAGTTTAATCCCTTGATGGTTAAGTATTTTATTTTCCAAGCTAAATTTATCCTTCATCATTTTCTCCCCTTTTGAGAACCAACTCATAGATATTTGCTTTTAGTCACTAAATCCCAATCGGATTACTTCAGTCCTCAAAGTCACCAACTCTTTCTACATCATATTGCTACATCTTTATTATTGGTCTTTTCTCAAATCTCCAGATTTCACATTCTCCTGCTTTTTGTACTAAGGTCATGGATGATGGTATTTAACAAAATTGTTTACAAGACTGATCCTTGGGTCCCTGAGGTCTCACTCAGGAATGGTGATGACAGCTCAGATCCCAATATTTTACATGTGAAGCCACAGTGTGTCACTACGCATTTACCTACATTTCAGATCTACTTAATTTCATCTGCTATGGTTTTGCCAGTCACTCACTTTTGCAAAACTCTTTGCCATTTCTTCACAGACTTCATGCACCATCTTTACAACTGTGATAAACTTGGTATCATTAGCAAACTTCATTACCTTGTTTTTCACCCCCTTTTCCGGGCTGAGTAGCCCAAGGATTGCAGCACAGATCTCTCTAGGTATCCAGTGGTGTCCTGCCTCCACAACAAGGACACAGTGTTCTCTGTTTCCTATCTTTTAATCAATTATTTACCTCTTTAAAGACCTACACTCTCTTCCCCTGACTGCTTGGCTTCTTTAAGAGCCTTTGAAACAGACTTTTGCTAATGCTTTCTTGAAATCCAAGTAGACTGTATCAACCAAATCTCCCTCATCAGCTTCACTATTAACCCCTCCAAAGAGCTCTGGCTGTGAGGCAAGAACTAATACTTTGCCCTTCAGCCTAATGCTTCTCCTTTCATCCAAACCTGGTGTTATCTCTCCTTCTCTTTGTTCCTTAGGAACTATTGCAGAGAATTTTTTTAAAAAAAATAAAAGTTGACCTAAATTTTAAAAAAAGAAAATGTTAATTAGAGGTTTAAGGAGTGCCAAAAGAAAAACAAAACTTTTATTTGAGGTTTTTATATAACATTTGGGGATCTTTTAAATTTATCTTTTTGATGTAAAAATATTGATAGTACTTCACTGATTCAGGAAAAAACCTTCTCTGATTTGACAAGGAAACCAAACTAACTTTAATGTTATAACCAATATTTCAGCAAAAATAAATATAGAAAAAAACAGCCATGACAGATTTTTTTTTAACAAAATAAGTATTTGAAAGTGTATACTTTAATAAAATAAGTTCTTTCTTCAAATAACATTCTTTCTTCATCTTACATAATCACTATCACAGTACTGACAGCAGTTGTATCTTCTCCTTCTATATTTATATTCTTTTGCCCTGGGACTTATGTACAGTCTTACTCTCCTCTCTGTACCTAAGTTTTCTTTCAATGGAAACCTATTAACTCTTAAATCCACTACAACATTAGCCCCTGAATCTGTGGTGAAACCTGCTGAAAATTTTGTGACTGACTATTTCTGTATCCTGTTGTGTCTCATCCCCTCATTTTTCAGATATCGTATATGTCTTGTTCCTTCTTAACTGCTCTGTATTTTAGTTTGCCTAGGTTAGTTTCTAAATTTCTTGAGATAGCATATTGACATTTATTACTTTTATTCTGCACAATAAGAGTTCCAGCAATAGTGAGCAGAATCTGGCATACTGCAAGGGATGTGCCAACAAAGGCAAGGCAGGGTGTTTCACTCTATTCAGTGACTTGCATGATGGTGTCCATTGCTCATTTACAAGGGTGCCAAATGAGGAGAGAAGAGGGTAGGCTCGACACGGATATACTGTTTAGCTGGTTCACTCTGTTTAGCTCCAGGGCTAAATCACATTCATGTCACCTGTGCATTGATTTGTTCCTAGACCCAATCTAGAGCCAAACAGTTTTCTTGATAAGGAAAATTATTTATGAGAGAGAAAATAGTTTGCTGCAGGCTTTGAATTTTAGGATACAGTTAGCTGGTCTGAACTGCTTGGCCGGGAGTGATCCCTTGATGAAGGTCACAAAGTACCAGAAGTACCTATTATACTACCGAAATAAAAAGGAAAAATAAAGCTTTTTATACTTGCCTCATTCTGGTATATAAAAGTATATATGGTATCAGGAAGTGGAGAATATAAAGTAGAACATTTAATTAATCTGTTCTGTTTACAACCATTTGTAGTCTATCTTTCACTGGTAGGACAAATAAATGATGTCCCAAGTTTGGATACTTTTATATCAACTTAAAATTCATTTCAGCTGGAGAGCGGTACACAGAGAGTTTATAACTCTAAACTCTTACGAGTAAGAAGCATGGACTAACGAAGGAAAAGGAAGCTAATTCTTTTGTTTACTCAAAACATTGATTTTTTTTTTTAATCTCATAAAATGTATCACATTTTCTAGCTTGTGTACCTTTTATCGTCTGTGACCAAAAAACCTGCAAGGTTTTTTCTGTATAATCCCAACCAAAAAAAAAAAAATGCCATTAGCTTTGCTTTTAGAGTATTTTATATAGAGAAAGTAAAGGATTATTGCAAAATCTTTCAACTTGCAGACATGTTGTTCGAGGCTTATCAGCTTTACTATGGCAGATAGGTTCTCTTCTTCATACATAATCTGTAAAGATTTTGCAGGACTCTGTGTATGGAAAAAAAAGTAAATTATATCATCTACAGATATAAGTAAAATATATGGAATTTTATTTTTCATTTTGCTTACCCTTTGTGAGCTTAAATGACAATGAATGTTAGTTTTGCTATAGTCAGCAGATAAAAAGTAGTTGGATAAAAAGTCTTAGAGCTCCATTCATCTCTATCTGGTTTTATGACTCGCCTCTCATAGTGCAAATTGCATTTTAATAAAATATTTGTCTTATTACTAACTCTGGAAAATCAGACAACAGTGGAACTCTATCTAATGATCACACTGCCCATAACAAAACTGTGGACATTAAGGCTATTATTAAAAGGAGTCTATTAAAACTCTGTTTCCAGAATGTAAAGGGTATGCATGTGCCTCAAACCCACAAAGACCCCCAGTGGCTTCAGTGAAGTTTGATATAGATACAATTATTCATTCATTTAGCTTTTCTTTGCCAAATCTGGGGCCTCGGTGCTGAGAAGCCTTTTTTTTTCCCCCCGACATTTGAGATAATCTGCTCCTTGACATTGAGCATTTAAATTAGCATTACAGAACCTATCTTGGTTATTTAAATCCTTAAAAAAATAAGGAAAATGTGAATGGAATTTTCACATGAGTAGTTATGAAGAACCTCTTTGCCACTGAGTTATATGGAATCCACTGTCTCACAGAATATCCTTATTCTATGGAATATCATTAGTGATATGAAATTTAGCCTAAATAAATAGCCTAATATTTTGTTTCTCTTTTCCTTCCCAGTCCTATGTTGCCTTATTGTTTTTGTTGTAAGAAGACCTATCTGCAGTCCTTTACCTGTCCACAGGTGGTGAAATTAATCTCTCCCATCTTGGACGTTTAAAAAAATTAGCTGTCAGGGTCCAAGCGGCCACCCTAGCTCTGCCTTGCAGACAGTGGAAAGAATGATCACACGTTCAAGTTCAGTGTCTAAGTTAAGTGAGACAAATTTCTTTTGGCAGCACATACTCCTCTTAGGTGCCTAACCTGGAATGTGATGAATAGTTGTTTAGTTAGGTAAAAAGACTGTGTCTCATAGATAAGGTTCCTAGACACAAACTATGTCTTCAGAAAGTGTGCACACTCCATTCTTTTATTCTCAAACTAGACCATGTTATATTATTGAGACGAGCTTCTTTTTTTATAATTAAATATGAATCAAGATAATTTTTATATGAACAGATTGACTTTTAATTGATTTGAATGAGAAGTTTTGTATTATCATTGTTGTTAATTTGATTGAGTTAACAGTGATGGATCCCTGGACAGGTAGGTAACAATTACTAGGCTGGCTGCAAAGTTCACTGGAAGGAATTACATAAGCATGCACCCTCTTCATAGACTTTGAAGAGAGCTATTTTCTTGTTCTTTTAACATAATAGGTTTTCATCCATAGCCCCTGCAAATTATCTACAATGTAGTCTCTTATTTAGTTGCTAAGTTCTGTGATCTTCAGTGAGCACTGAATTTTCAACTAAAATGCCACGATATTTAATAACCTAATAATAATAAAATACATGTCTTTGGACAGGGACTAAATTAAACTAAATGTCAGAGAGTACAATAACAAATACAGATAAGAGGTCTAGATCTATGCAGTTGATGGGGATAAGCAAATTTTCATAATTTTGTCCAGATCTTGTAGCCAAAATTCAGCAAATAACAGAAGCGTGGATTTAATTCTTACTGAATTAAATGGGACTTCTTACATGCACAAAGACTACATAATCCAAAGCACTTTGCTCTTTATAGGCATTGCTTTGTTTTGCTCTCCTTGCAAATACATGCATCCTGATCCTCCCTACTGAAAAAAAAATATCCCGATAGTTGTTTACAATGATCCCACAGACAGTATGCTAATTTGAGTGCACGCTGGAGCCTGAGTTAGTGGAGAGGTCTCTTTTCCTATTACCAAACATGGGACTGCTGCAAATGCACATACTGCATATCAATGTTTCAGAGGCATCTTGTATTTTATTTAGTATGCAGACAATACTATCGACTCAATCTCACCTAGAGCTTTCTGACAGTTAATAACCTAGAGACACTATTGCAAATCCAGGGTCTTCTTTTTCGATCATTGAAAAATCTCATGTTATTATTGAGTTTTAGTAAGTTAGTTGTCCGCAGGCTTTGTAGAAACAAAAGTAGTGGTAATTTTCAAGAAAATACAACAGATAGAGCACTTCAGAAGAAGTTTGGTTTTGTTTTTTTTTTTTAAGATTGCAATAATATTCTTAATTTATACTGAAAATCTCCTTACTGATGGAAATATCTTTCAAACCCTGGAAGAGTGTGAAGGTGCCCATTCTTCCTGCCTCTAGGACAGTTGGCGATTCCTTCTGTCATCCTCAGATGGCTGAATCTGTCAGTATTGGAGCTTTTCTGTATTGCTAGAGGGAGGAAAAGAAACCAGGTAATACTTGCTTCCTGTAAAAGGTGACTTGATTGCACTGGATGTAGGACAGGAAGAATTTTTGTAAATTTAGGAGAAATGAGACACCTTAACCAAAGGAGGGTTCTCTATCTGAAAAAGAAGGTATTTTTAGCCTGGGGAAATGTTTGGTTTGTGTTGTTCCATTGTCACACTTTCTTGCTTGCTTGCTTTCTTGCCTGCTTTCTTTCTGTGTCTTATTAGCTCTTTGTTGCTGGGTTTTGAAACACTTTGTTCTTTCAGTACTTCAGCACCGGATGCATCCACCTGTGATACTTCACCTGTGCACCTGACCCTATTTTGCTATATAGCTGTAGTGACTCCAATTAAATCAACAAGAAAGTGATTATACTGAGATTAGAGTCAATATTGTATACTTAGATTCACGTCTACTCTGCTCAGTGCATCAGTGGTGAAGAGTCATTGCGTCTTGTCTTAGATGTCCGAATATTTTTTGTCTAATCTTCTTCAGAGAATGGAGAGAAAGGAATACAGGGTACAGTTCGTGTCATCCGGAGCCACAAGATATGAATCACCCTCTGAAGGTTCCTCTTTTTAACCTCTGACTTCAATATTAAATGATTAGCTTTTACTTAAATGAAGTCACATGGTATGTCTATCAATTGCTGTAAAGCTAAGAGTGTGTAGGAATACTGAGGTAACACTGGCATGCTGAAAATATTTAAAATTACAAATTGGCGTAGACTGTTATTAAACTTATCTAGGTTCACTAAACTTCCCCTTGAATTTGGCTGTAAGTCAACTACAACTGGTAGACTGTGAATGAAAAGAAGAACAGCTGTGCCTTCATAACATAAATCTCTGAGACAGGGGAAATCATTCAATCAAATTAGAGAGAAAATTAGCATCTTTATGTTTAATTTTCTCTCTTGTCTTCAAAGAAATTTTATTAGGACTGACAGAATGGATGATTCTGGTTTTGCAGACCAGACACTTGACATAGTTGATCTGTGAAATCATGGATGTGCTTCAGACTTAGTTTCTATACATAATTGAATCTGGTCTACCATTAAATTAATTATTTCAGATTTTCTTTAAATCATACAGCTGTGATTAACATAGACAGTATGTTGCTGCTTACCTTGCTCATGAGACAGGTTAGAAAAAGAATGGAGAAATCACAATTCATTCCTGCCTCAAGCAATTCATCAACGAACTCCCAATTTTACTGTCTTGCTATCCGACTCAGAGGCAGGATTATCCAAGGCATGGTTCCCTTCTTTCGATATGCTGTGTCATCAGATTTCAGCCAGAAGCAGGCACCAGAGCATTCCTGTAAGGTAGATCGTCCTCCACAGAGGCATGCTTGGAGTCCCTCTGTGATCTGATGCAAACCGGCTGTGGTGTTAGTAGTGCTGTTGCTCATGTTATTCCAACCCATGCTTATAGAGTTGGTTACACTATGACTCTCATGTGTCTCAATTACCTGGGAAGAGAAAATTCCATTTGGAAATCAGTTATTTATAGGCTTTAAAACACACATGCACATATTGTGGTGTGATTTTACATTAGAAAATTTTAAATATAATTCTTCCTGTGTCCTTTCAAAGTGTGAAATTAAATGAATTTAGCATGCATACTAATAAGATTCTGCTTGCTTTCTTTAGAGAAAGCAACTACTTTAAAAATGCTATTTCTAATACTCATTTTTCTACCTACTAGGTCATTCCTTTCATTAACAGTGATTAAAACTAAGTCTCTGTGCTTGTGAGCTTGCCCTTTGTGGGTGAACACTCACGTCTTACTAATGGTAGTCATTTAAAATACCCTGTTGATAAAACCTATCTGTCTAAGGAATGGGTTCATAGATGGACAGATAGAAAGACAGATGAAAAATATTATTCATCTTCATCTCTAAAAACATGAACATTAGCAACAGTTCTACAGTTCAGGATTGAGTGCCCTAAAGCAAAAGTAGGTATGTTTTTGCAATTTAATATTTTTTCTTACTAGCAAAGACATTCTGATATATCAGAAAAATATGGCATATTATGTGATTCTTCCAGCAAGCTTCTCCTATCTTTTGGCTGCAGCAATGGTCCATATGTTTGACATCCTTTTTGTAACCTAGTGATACATCATTAATTGTAATTTCATGCCAGGGCAATTGGCAGGCTCTGTGGACAATGACAACAACTACTACCTCCTAAAATTCTTTGATAAGTTAAGGGGAAATTTTCATCTGTCCCTATAATCTAAAAAATATATAATATTCACAGAGTATCACATTCTTGTGCTTTAAAATGAAAGCAGCCTGGCTGTGGGTGAAAAAGAAATCCTTCACAGGGAGCAACAGAAAGGATAGAGAATTATACCTCTTTAGAATCTGAGAAATATTTCCTGTGGTAACCACAACTGCCATTAATTTAAAATTCAGTTCTCATTCATTAATCTGCAATATCCTCTAGGGGATTTTTTGTTAATAGTCACTAGCTTCCCTCAAAAACCAAAACAATCCCCTTTATTTTCCCTGGTCCTAAATTTTATCATACACTTTAAAACTCTTAACCTTGACAGGGACTTGATGCTATTACATGTGTAAGGGAGCAATCAAACCTCTCACACTCCTGGAGTCTGCTCAGTTGGTGAGGCACACGAAGCCCTCAGCACCAAGGATTTTATGAAGCCTGTGAAAAATTGGTTAATTTTTCTTTCTTTCATTCTTTCTTGTACATCTCAAATCTTTCAAAACTTTGAATACAATTACAAGTCTATGAGAAGTCAGCAGGCTGGATGCCAATTTGAACTTCAGATAGAAAGAAAGGGTTTGGGAGGTGATGGGCGGACATATTTAGGCTTGCATATGTGTTTCTCTTAGACCCAAATGATTGGCTTCTGTTAAAGCTTAAAGCATTCAGACTTGCTTGAATAGTTGCAGCTGAGGTAATGACTTTAAGTATGCCAATTTGCACCAACTGAAGATTTGTTCCTCTATTTCCAAACTTGTTTTCCAGCTGTCGTATTGGTCTGCACTACTTTCTCACTACCCCTCTTGTTTAAAATATAAAGGTTTTCATCATTTCATGAACAGAGGTTGCCACTAAAAGAGAAAAATAATGCTAGGCACACAGCCTTAGCAGGACTATAAGGAGAAACCAATTCAATGCTAAGTATTCTAATACAGATGCTTGCCCTGTCTACGTCCATAATTGCATGCATGAAAGTGCTGTATCATTTCCAGGCAGGTTCATTAATTTACTAGCCTGTAAAGTTAACATGAAAAGCAAAGAGAACAAACTAGTTTAGGTTTATTTATTGAATTAAGTGCAGAAAATGCATCTCTCTTCTTTTATTGAGTGGCTGTGGGCTAAAATGTGACATACCTTTGGGAAAAACAAATCAAGGATTATTTAAGTGGTTGTTTACTTCAAGAAATGCAAAACATGCTGTTTGAGAAGCCGAATCATTAAAACAATTACAATGGAACACAGCGCTTTTCACACTGAGATAAAAATCTTTACATTGTCTAATCTGTTTATTCCTTATTTTTCCATATCAGATCATCGAGGTACTGAACTTGATTTCCATATAAGTTGCTGGTCAGATTGACCCACAGCTAGATACTTCATAATCTTTTATGAAGAGATACTATCTTAAATTGTTTGTAATGTAATACACTTGTAGTTATACTCCTGTCTTTCCTGGAACTGAGTGTATATGTTGTATTTGCTCACAATATTTAATTTTATTCTGGAGAGATGAATTTTGTACTTTGCCTTGAAGATGGGTGAGCTTTGCAGTTGTTTCCATTCTCATGTGGAAGATTGCTCCAAAGCTCCTTCTCTCAGCATAACTGCCTGCCTAGCTGATAGCTCCACCACCCCTGAGGAGTGGGTCTTTTCACACAGTGAGAAATTATTATCCCTGAAGAAACCTGGATCTAGGGCTTTGAAGATTAGGATTAGAACAAGGAATATGATTTAGCATTCACTCGTGCCAGCATAGCATTCACAGCACTGGGATGATGTACCAAAATGGACTTTGCTTAGCAAGCATAGTGACGAGTTTTGACCAGCTGCCCATTGAAGGCTATCATTGGCATGGCTGGTGCAGTATACTGTAACTGCGGAGCCTGGAAGCCATGAATATGTACAAAGCTATTGCCAAGTCAGCATCTGAAAGTATGTTCATAGGAACAGCCTGCTGGCTCATTGGGGATGGGAGAATTTATTTCTGTCAGATTTTATGCTAGGGAGGATGTCAGCTAACCCTGAGGCTGTGAAGTCTCTTGTTGTTCAGAAAACAGACTCCTCATTTGAGGATATTGCCATGGCTTTGGCTAATTCTTCAAAATGCTACCCTTTTCCTTCTAAACTCACTTCTGTCTTGTTCAGATTTAGTTTTATCCAGCTGAATTTCAATTCAGAGGCTAATCTCCTGTAGGCACTGAGGCAGATGGGAAGCAGTGCTGTTAGGGTATGATGAAAAAGATGGTTTGAACTGAGAGTTAGTAACACTGTTCACTGCAGTGTTTCAAAAATATCTCCTGGTAGTTTTACATGTATGGCTACCAGAAAAAACCAGAGGGCTGGAGAATTTTGCCAGCAAGGGGCCCAGATAAAAGGTACCATTACCAGTCTCAAATGATTTGGATCGTTTACAGTAGAATGATTTGATCCAGCCTTGTGCAGTTCACTTGTGGCTGCGTGACGCTACATGCAATGGCTAGTTTGGCAAATGCAGCTGTGAGACCCAACAGAAGAAGTATGGCAATGTTATCACAGCATGGGAATAACGTTGTAAACACAAAAACATGCAGAATCATTCCCTAGCACTCTCTCTCTCTTAAATATGGCTTAAACCTCATTAAGAAATGATACAACGGTAGTTTTATGTGAAATTATTGCCCTTTGTCACAGTTTCCTCTGGTAGGTGAATTGCAACAAAGGGGAAATATAATAACCACATACAAAAAGCCATTCTGCCATCTGTTTTTTTATTTTTACAATTCTGTATATTACAGATTTCTATCTGAGAAAAAACTATTAAAACTTGTTAAGGTTTTCATTTCTTCATCTATTTGCATTTCAAATAAATGTGGAATAATCTGGGAAGAAAATTGACAATAAGACAATAAATTGATCAAAATGGACAGAAAAGTATGTCTTAAAATATCAGATTTATTTATAGTCAATTTTCAGTCCTTGCAGACTTACAAGTTAAGAATAAATTGGATGGGATAGAATTTTGTAAATATGTGAAATAAAGAAATTGCTTCCTGTGAGTGCTAGTCTCTCAAATTCTGTATCTAGAACAATCACTGAGGAACTGTTTTGAAAAAAACAAGGAACAAGCAGTGTTACACTTGTGTAGTGTATTCTCCTCCTCAGGGAAAAAAGAAATTTTAGAGGTATACATAGTGGAAAAGTTTAGCTCTTTCCTCAGAAAAAAAAAAAAGAGATTTAGGTCTCTCTGTGAGGGAAGGGCCAAAGTCAGATCCATTCAGAGATGGGGAATCCTGTGAAATATCATGCTATAGACCTAGTGCCATCTCACCTGGATGACTGTATGTTGTTCATGTCCTCTGGTGATGAAAAGTTAAAGTTTCACTTGTCAGCAGGGCTGCTTATGAAATCACACAATGGAAAATAATAATAAAATAATCTTTCATGGCACTTTCATGCAGTGAAAGTGGTCTGTTCTAAAGAACAGTGGGGCCAGGTCCGAAGTGGCTGGGGGTAATAAGCGTGCAGATTTGATGTGAACTCGGAGAACTCTGAACTCTCTTCTCAGTCCCAAAGTCCTGAGCAAAGACCTGGAGAAAAAGAAATTAATCTGCTGATCTGCAAAGCAGAGATGCTCCAGAATTTTCTTCAAAATCCCGGAAATAGGAGATGCCAGAAAAGTCTTCCCAGCCTTGCCTTCCCCTGCTAAACACTGTTGCTACAAAAGCTTGTATCAGCTATAGTACATGTTTGTGAGCTGTGCTCTTCACTCACTTTACCAGCTGAGCCCAAATAATTGCAGGCTTGTTGTTTGTGTTTCTGTTTTGTGTGCAGTGGGGCTAGATGAAGGGACCATTAGCCCTGTGGTAAAACAAGGAACTGCTGTTTCTACCTGAATCACATTCTCCAAAGACTATATGTCTGTCTTTCTGAAAAGCTGTATAAATTCGGGGGGGAAAAAAAAAGAGGGGTGATGGGGGTGGGGAAGTGTGTCCCATGCAACAGATCATTGCTAGTCTGTGCCCTGTACAGGCACACAGCACACAAATCACAGCAGGAC
>NW_010407483.1:0-8923 GCF_000710305.1 Buceros rhinoceros silvestris | reverse complement strand
AATTCATACTGGTATCAAGGAAAACATTTCTCAGATTAATAATTGAGAGCAAAAGTTACTTCACTAAAACACTGGAAGGGCAAAACAAGGCTCACAGAATGAAAATGGATTGCAGAGCTGACAGAGGCTCCCTCACATGAGGGAATTACTTATAGACTACAAAACTAACTAAAATAAATTTGACGAGATCTGAGGACAATTCTGGGAATTTATCAAACCTTTAAAGTAGGCCATGAATGTAAGAACAAAAGATTAATGCACTCTTACCCCCGTCTCTGCCTCTCCTTTTCCATCTTTGACATCATGCTTCGGCACACAAGCAGAGGGGAAAAAAAAAAGGTAGAGTTTCAGTGGTTTCCTTTGCAATACAAACTGGAAAAAGTAAATAGCAATTTGAACAGAGCTTCTCTACAGAGATAATTCTTCTCATTCTGTTATAAAAAATACCCTGTATTTATTCCTGTTTCATGTTTATTATCAGTCTGGTTTACTTACTGTTTTCATATTTAGTAGAGTTGAATTAATTAGGATTTGATATGAAGAATTAACTTAGGGTATATGTGGGTTGTATATCGAAAGGTTTTATCATGATAAGTCATGTGTGGGGAAATGTACATTGCAGAGGAGTTGCAAAAACCATTTGGAATCAGTCTGCTTTGAGAGGAGACACGTATTACATAACGGTGCTCACTGGTACCACATGAAGTAAATCTCATTCTGAATATTTACACCTGTTTGCTGAAGAGAACAGAAGTCAAGCAGCACTGTAAAGCTGTACAGCACATCGGATGGTATAAAGTTGGTCCTGACATAATTTCAAAAGATTTGGCTGAGCTCTCATCCACCTGATTTTGGTGTTGGGTAGTTCACTGGAACAGCCTTTCCCTCCATCAGCTACTGAGGATGCCCAGGACAACCAAAATCCTCAGTTAGGTCCCTAATACTAGCTTAGATAAATTCCATCTTTACAGATCAACTCAGCACAGCAAGACAAGAGGGTTGTAGGGCTCAGGACACACAAATAAAATGCAAGTTTTGTACAAAACAAGTGACATACTAAGAAAAAAAGTGAGATCAGTAAGTCGTTCAATAAACAGTGGTCACAAACAGCGGCAATGCCACATTAACAGTGACTCCGCTTGGAAACAGGCAGAGAAGAATGAAAAGATCCGTAATTAGTTCAGAGTACAAGATACTCTTTTCATAGTCCGTTAGAAGGCAGGGATATGCACACTGTTATAAAGCACCTTACATTTTCTCATGAGTCACTATATATCTCTGGAAAAAAGTTGTGCTTTTTATGCTTGGTGTGGAGAATGTCATTTTATAACTAGACACTTTAAAAAGCACAGTACTGATATGGAACCCAGGTGCTTACATCCAAAAATAACCACCCAGCTGCTGCCTGATCTTGGTTTAACCCTAAACTCCATGTCTCCACTTGGCTTTCTAGTCTCCCCTTGCCTGAAGTAGTATATCTGCAAGGCCAAACGTCTTGAATGCCTAAGATTATCTAGAGTCAGAAACTACATATTCTTCTAGGGTCCCTGAAAGGTCTGCTTTATACACTTTTTTTCTACATGCTAAGCTCCTTTAGTGAGCAGTCTTTGAAAAGATCATAGTAACTCTGCTTCCTTTATTAGTCAACTGCTGTATTAGTCACTCAGAATTGAAAGAAGCTGTGTTTAATTGATTCTTGAACCTGAAGAAATTCAAATAACTTGTTCCAAAAGGCTGCCCTGAGCACAGAGTATTTGTCTATAACAGATGTGGGAAAATATGGGTGTAAATAAAGGTGAAGGGAGGCTTTTCCTGTTGGAGCTGAGGTATTATGCTGCAATGAATTTATGATTTATGTGGCAGAGAGTGCAGAAGGGTAGATATCCAACAGTTCCACTCCCTTTTCCCATGAGTCTTTTTAAAATATTGGATAAATATTTCTAACACTCAGAAGCATACCTTAGCCTCCATGCCACAGATTCAAGTCCTCTTTTTTCCTGTTCTTTCCTGTTGCCCCAACAATTTAGCATAAATATATTAAGTAATTTGAGGGATTGCTGTAAGTTTTCTTGCTTTACATTGGCATTTTACTACATGCTACAAAATAATTCTAAAGAAGATAGAAAAACTAAGAAACAAGGAGCAATAAACAAATATAGACCTGGGAAAAATCTATCTCTTGAAGTTCTGGGAAGATGGGAATAAACACTTCCTTGATTTGTTGGCTATACCGTTAATATTGCAGCCCAGTATATGATTAACCTTCTTTACCACAAGGGTGCATGATGACTCAAGTTCCACCAGTCCATCAGGATCACCAGATCCCTTTCTGCAGAGCTGTCCCTCCAGTCAGTCCACAGCCAGTACTAATGTATGCTCTATTCAATTTAAGTGCAGGGCTTGTTCCCTTTGCTGAATTTCACCAGACTTTTGTCAGGTTGGTCCTCCAGCTTGCTAAGATCGTTCTGAACCTCAGCATATCAACTACTGCTCCCAGTCATTCAGACATATAGGATCTTACACATATACAGATCTTACATATATCAATACCTGGATTCTGATGTCTGCAGAATTCAAGGGCCTCTTGAAATGAAAATTTTGCAATAAAATATAGCAATAATAATTAATAACAAAGGATTTTCACTGAAAGATCAGATATATTCCAAGGAAAAGGCCATTTTGGTATAGTAGAAAAATGTTCAGCAAAAATATGTATCTATTAGACAAAGGTATGTTTCATTTTTATGTTGGGTGAGTGAAGGGAGTTGTTTTACCTAGTGTGTCTGTGTGTGCCAGCAACATTTCCTGTGTTTCTTTGATTTGACTTCAGTTTAGAATCACATTTTGACAATGTGTGTGCTCATGTTATTTTAGTTCAGAATGTTTCTGATCTTTCCTTTAGATTTCTCTGTTTCTGACTAATAACACGCATCCTTTGTACAGCTGTTCTGTAGTGCCTCCAAATTGCAACTCATGTACTGCTAAGAGATCCTCTGCAAATTGATAATATACAATGGAAATGTTTTTCCAATATCAGAAAGGAGTTCTACATATTTTCTTCAGGGTTTTATCCTCAGAAGCAGCTCTGTATATTACAGTCAATTCTGTTAAATAAGACAGGGTTTTCAAATCCAATTGACCCATTTGTAGCCTAAGTCTAATTTAAGATACCATTCACTCAAGAAATCTGAAAGACAAATTTCTGTATAAATTTACAAATTTCTTTTTTCAGCTGTCTGAGGACAGTCACCTTGTGCTATTTTTGGCACTGTGAAATATAATTTCCAGCCTTCAGCTCCTGTTTCAGAAGGGTGAGGATCTCACATTTATTCTGTGGCCTTATTCTTACAGACTTTAACTTAACGTGCAGGATACTTTCCCAGGGTCATGGCCCAGGGGATAATCTTGGTTTACTTACTCCTTGGCATAATTTGCTTAGAGCTTCCCTGTTTCTGTGAGATCCCTTTTTTTATCATTGTTCTGTGTTCTTTTGCATGCCCCCTCTTTTCAAGAGCATTTGCTCATTTTAAACCCAAACAGGTTATAATTACTTCTAGCTCCAGTGCAAATTCGATCTATAGGCACAACATTTTTCATACTCATTCTGTGAAAGCTACAGCCTTCTTCCCTGTATCAGAATATTGCCTCAGAATTTTTAGGTGAAATGAGGTAAAATGTGTAATATCCAATTCATATCATAATCTAGTTTAGTGGGGATATTTTTTTTTCTAGCCACAGTAAGTGTACATCTTCAAAGATTTATTTTCTTACAGCAATGCTATTTCAATTGCTTCTGGAAGCACATTGGCTTGTACACCCGTATCCAACTTGAAACTAGTATCTGTCCGATTTGTTTTTATAAGAATGTAGTCATGCAGGGCAATGTTCCCCATTATTCCTCCAAAGAGTTCTTAATTAGAGTTCATATTATCACTCCTTGAACATGCAGTTTGCCTTCTATTGATGCCTGCAAACTCCTGCTGTGAAGCATAATCCTTTGCAGTTTTGACTTTTTTGGCTTGGGTTGGGTTGGGGGTTTTTTTGTTTGGTGTGTTTTTTTTTTTTTTTCCAGAAGGCATTGCCATGTCCCATTTTAGCAGTCTGTTGGTTGAGTTCTGTCATATGATACTCAGCAGCAAGTGTCCTTTATTCTCCCGAACTGAACACTTTCGCACCCACAGCTCCAGATCCTTGATTAAATAAGCTTGGCTGTGTGACTATTTTATCTTAGAACAAGCCTGAAAAAGACTTTATTTTAGGTAGTTACCATCTCTGTTGATTTTTTCTTTTTTCTTCTCCCATTCTCTTTCACACTGTGGTTTGGTCTCATATCAAGAACTGAAAAAACTCCAAACATTTTTTGCAGTAGTTTGAGTGTGATTTTTACCTTCTTTTTGTGCTTTCCGGTTTCATCTGTATTGTCAGCCCAATTCACTCCTGGGCCTTTTGAAGAGCCCTATTTTGCTAGTGAAGAGGATGTAAAATATTATCAATTATTAAAAAATAAACTGAACTATAACTGTAAATGTGACCCCAAGGTGAGTAGTTTAGATGCCTAGCTTTCTGATACCCATGTTACAGTGAACAAATCCCATTGTAGCTGTTTTCTCCAAACTAGTTATCTAGTCTTCCACCATAGTGAGAGTGCTCAGGCTCTCCAGAAGATAATTCAGCTTAACTGTGTTAGGACCTTATCTGAGGCTGACTCTGATGTTAAATCCCACTGATGCCCTCGGAAGTAAAGCAGAAATACATTTAAAGGTCAAATTGTTCAAAGAGATTTATATCCTTTGCCTTGCTAGTGTTGGTTTGGTACAACATTGCACATTGTAACAACTTTTAAAACCAATGTAACCACTACGAAGTGCTGCACAGGATAAGCTTATACAAAATACTGTATGGTGGAGATGTAAACAGTGTTTTCATAACTAAATAGTAAGATTGATAAGTCTCCAACATAATTGGTCAAGAGTAGCATCTGTCTTCATAGCATCATAGAATGGTGGAATGTTTTGTGTTGGAAGGAACCTTAGAGATTGTCTAGTTACAACACCCCTGACATGGGCAAGGACACCTTCCTCTAGACCAGATTGCTCAAAGCCCCATCCAACCTGGCCTTGAACACTTCCAATGATGGGACATCCACAACCTGTCTGGACAACATTCACCCTCACAGTGAAGAATTTCTTCCTTACATCCACATCTACCTTCTTTCAACTTAAAACCATTAACCCTAGTCCTATCACTACATGCCCTTGTAAAACCCATATCTGTTGTCTGTAGGTGGAATTCTCTATCCCAATGCCTGCAGCACAGTTGTAATTAGAGGTGTGTATGTCAGAGTTTTGAATGCTCTCACTCAAAAAAGAAATACAACAAATCAACTGATCTCAGCATATTCGAAAAATACCAAAGAGCTCTTTTAGTATTACTAGCCTTTCTTCTGAGAACAGAAGGAATGGCAGAGGGTTTCTGCAAAAGAAGAATAGAAAATGGTTTTAACTAAAAAAGAATATTTAGAAAATACAAGTTCTTTGTATTCCACATTTGTTTGCAGCAATAATTATACTTGCTTTGAGCGGCTGACTTGTTGAGAGTGAATTACTGAATTAAATTAAGTAGCAGAAGATCCAACTTTAGCAACGATTCTCAGTGGCAGCTGTGGCTCCCGAGTTATTGCCTCCTTAATAGTTATGGCAATTCTCTTGGTTTAAAACTGAAAAGAGAAAAGAAAAAGGAGCTAGAATAGATCTGAATATTACAAAATATGTGCATAATATTTTCAAATCTTAACCTTTATTAGGTTTCAACACCAGAACATGAAGTGGTTTAGGATATAATCTAAAATAGAAGTTACACAGTGTACACTTTAATTATTGATATAAACCTTGAGTGTTTTATATTGATAAAGTGTTCTTTTGGAAATGTCACTGTTCTTTTGGAGATGATTCACCTGTATTTTTCACACAAAGAACAGCTGTTCAGCAACAGTCAAAAGGTTTCTGAAATACATGAAATGTCAGCTAATATGAGAATGTTTATCAATTAGCTAATACAGCGATAAGTGCTCAATCACAGTTTATGCTATTCTGAGCTCTTAAAAAGTAGACCAATAATATCTTTGAAAAACAATTTTGGTCTGTTTGCATTCTTGGTTAATAATCATGTTCACTTGTGCAGCAACAAAATTAACCACCAGGATGAGAAACTCTAACAATGTGCACAAGCTGCAGATCTGCCAACCATCTTCCAGCAAATCCCAATCAGAATTTCAATGGCTAAAGTGTGTTTCTCCAGAAAATTCACACTTGAAAATTGTTTTTTGAAAGATGCCTTGAAGTCAAATGTGTTATACAATCAATATTATGTGAAATTAGCAGGGAGTAATGCTGGTATTCTTTGAACTCTTTTCCAAGCAAAAGTGTGTTTTTCAATCATTCTTTAAAAAATCTTGGTTTAGTAGACAATTAGTTAGAAATATTAGAATGATCTGTTCTGGCTAACCCTGCATAAAAGGATCAGGTTTCTATTACCTTGCTGCTTATTCTCATTTGCCAAATTAAGATATCAACCCAAGTAAAACTGAGTAGGTAAAAAATGTTTCAGGCTGTGACCTGGAATGGAGAACATACAGGGAGGAAAACGCAAAGGAAATCACAATGAAACTTTATCAAATATTTTGCCGCAGAACAAATTGACCAGAAATACCACACCGATCCTAATTCTCAGTTGGCTTGCCTCTGCTGACTTCCTAACAGACTAGTGCGATACATATATTTACAGAGCAAATGTTGTAATGCACAAATATGAATTACACTCTGGCAGAAAATTAATTATAGCCAACAAATTGACCTCTTTTTATTGTATAGCAGATTAAGAGACAAAAATTGAGCCATTTAAAGCCACTTCTTCAAAAATTAAATGTGCGATTCCTGTGAGGTTTACCTATCTTTTACAAAAGATGGTGATGAGTACATGTTGAACAACATGCAAACCAACATGAAGACAAGATACAAACCAAAGTTTCTCCAAAAAGGAAGGCTATTTTCTTTGGCTATATTGCCATAATTTGTTTTATTTTTAGAGGCATATTTAAAGAAATTATTAATTAACTAATTTTGTTTAAAACCCAGTAAATTTGAATTAGGTTCAGGTATTTAGTGAGTACTCATGTAAAAATATTAAAAATGAGTAATTGATACAATCAAAGACTGTAGGACTGATAATTTACAAGTTTGTTCATGACCATAAAGCCTATATGAATCTGGTTGCCAGTGCTTGCTTCACTGCCAGATATGTGCTCCCAGCAGCATCTCTGAAAATAATCGTAAGGAAGTATGATAGTCATCAGTTAGCACAGCTGCAATCCCAGGCCACTTTAGAAAATGTTTGCATTTGTGATTTACCCAGCGTGGTAAATATCAAGCAGCTCAACTGAGGTCAGTAAAACAGTTTAGAAACTGCAAATTACTGCAAATGTTGTCTTAAACTTATTTGGCGCTTTGGTTTGCTGCACTAATAATTATTTTCAGAGACCTTTACTTCATTGTATTTAGTCATTGCTGGTGAAAGCAGTTCTATTGGCAGCTAGATACTCCTAATGTTGCCTATCAATATTACACAGCTTACTGCTGAAGCACTACTTAAACCAGTTATTTGCTTAACATCAAGTACTTTTAACGTGTTTGTTCATTATAACACACACATATAAATTTAGTCTATGTTTTCAGAATTTCAGCAGAGGGTGACAGTGCATTTTAAGAACTCATGAAACAGAAATAAAGCTGTAAAGAGTCTATATTCGAGTAGTGAAGTCCAGAGGTATGACAAGTCCACCTATGTCCACCCCACATTGATCTTCTTCCAGTAAACTTCATTAAAGCATTGATGGTATATTCTTGGTCACTTATATTTTACTCAGGAGTGATTGAAGATACTTCATATGGAATTTTCTTAGTATTTGCTTGCTGATAATAGCAAATGCCTGTCCCACATTGCTTAAGAGAATGTAAGTGCATATGCTGAATGAGGTCTGATGCTCAGGTCAGTGTTATGGTGTGTTTACAGAGACTGAAATCATGAAGAACAACAGCAAAGCTGGTGCTTTAGACACAAAAATTAGGCATCATCATAAAACACTTTTACTCCAAAAAAAGGAAAGAGAGCCACAGCACTTATTTTTATGCTGTTAATCTGAGAATATTGTTTATTTAGCTTTAGTTGGTACAAATCTGTTCTGCTGAAAAGCTAAATCGAGGTTTACAGAAGTGGCTGGGAAATTAGATGTCATTATCTTCAGGTCTTGCTCTTTCTGCTCTGCAAGTGCAACCATCTGCAAACAACAGCTCTCTAACAAAGACTCTGATGATGCACACAAACAAGATAGATTAAAAAGTTTGAATGAGTGGATTCTAATCTTTACTCCCAGGGTAGATCATGAACTATGTGATCTAATTTTAGTGCAAAGGAATCTTCAGACAGTGATGGCAAAATGAGTCATCCAACCAAACCACCATGCTGTTGTCAGTTAATATTAGTCTGCTTCCTTAGCTATAATTTTTTTTTTTTCTGTAGACATTGAATGCTAGAGGAATTGACATGTTTTTTCTGGGTCTACAACAAGCACAAGCTTCTGTATTTATTGCCCCGGTGTGGAAAAAGATCACAGTATTACTGTGCTGTGAACTATTAATAGGCTAGATACACAAGAGGGTGTAAGGTACCACATGGTTTTGCATTGCTGATCCTAAGTATGACAGACATCTCTCCCTCCCTAAGCCCAGTAACCTAGTGTTTAGGCCATGCAAAAAAGGAGACGCCGGGCTTAACACTATCACTTGACAGAGGATCTCAAGCACACAATTGACACTGCTCCAGAGAAAGATAAACCACAGGGAAGGAGGGAGGGAAGGAGGGAGGGAAG
>NW_010407482.1:35571-43532 GCF_000710305.1 Buceros rhinoceros silvestris | reverse complement strand
TGATTCTGTGATTCTGTGATTCTGTGACATATGTTTGGATGGTTTTGGTGGTTGGTGCCCAGGCCACTAGTTTGGAGATAACCAGATTAGTGTTAAATTCGACCTGATGCTCTTGCAGCAGTGATGGACAAGGAGGTGCGCATGGCTGAATGGTGAATTCTTAGCAGCATACAGTGCTGAGCTGTCTTCACTGCACATGTCTGATAAAGCCCCTCCACTCCTTATATCACAGAATCTTTTGGTTGGAAGAGATCAACCATACACCCCACCCTGCCAGGGTCCCTAAACCACGTCCACCACGTCTACGCTCTTTTAAACACTTTCAGGGATGGGGACTCCACCACCTCCCTGGGCAGCCTGTTCCAATGCCTGACAACCCCCTCTGTAAAGAATTTTTTCCTAATGCCCAACCTAACTCTCCTCTGGTGCAACTTGAGGCCTTTTCCACTTGTCCTGTCGCTTATTACTTGGGAGATGAGACCAACATCCACCTCACTACAACCTGCTTTCAGGAAGTCGTAGAGAGTGGTTCGGTCTCCTCTGAGCCTCCTTTTCTCCAGGTTAAACACTCCCAGGTCCCTCAGCCATTCCTCAGCTGCTCCTCAGTGCACTAGTGCTCCAGACCCTGCACCAGCTTTGTTGCCCTTCTCTGGGCACACTCCAGCCCCTCAATGTCCTTCTTGTAGTGAGGGTCCCGAAACTGGACACAGTATTCAAGGTGTGACCTCACCAGTGCCCACTTCAATCCACCTAACTTGGTGTCATCTGCAAACTGAGGAGGGTGCTCTCAATCCCCTCATCCAGATCATTGATAAAGATTTTAAAGAGAACACCTATATACCAGTGTTGCAATCCAGAAGAGCTGGTAGAAGCAGGTGTAATTATGGCTGGCCTATCATCAGCAAGGCGGGACCTAGCTGATGGTCTAGCTGGATTGGTGGGAGCCTCCAGCATGTTTCCTTTTCACTCTGTATCCCCATCTCAGGGAACTTTTTCTCCTCTGCTGATGCAGCCAGACACAGGGTAGCTGGGGACAGCAGGGGAAGTGCAGGTCACAAAGTTGAGCACTGAGTCATAGTGTACACCCAAGGGCTGAGCCAGATCCACAGGCTCGACGTATCTTTTGCTTATTCATCCCTTACACAAAATGACTGCTGATTTAGGAGGAAGCCCTGGATAGCTTAGGGTTACACCCATCCATGCCATTTGCTATCTGCTTTACCCCATGCACTGTGCAACCTCTCCGCCTCCCCAGGGTAACTGCACAACCTGTGATGGCAGAGATGACAGCAAGGAGTATGCCAACATCCGCTCTGCAATGAAGGTCCTGATGTTCACCGACACGGAGAACTGGGAGATCTCCAAGCTGCTGGCTGCCATCCTGCACATGGGGAACCTGCAGTACGAAGGTAAAAGGATGAAATACAGGGACATGATCCAGTGCACTTCTACTCCCTATTCTGCATGGTGAGAGGGAGCCAAACTTAGGGATGGAGGGCTGTAACCAGACCACCTGCCATGGTGCTGTGCCAAGGACTGAGGTGCTTATTGTGGCACGTAAGGACAAGAAAGGAGGAGTAAGTTCACTGCCCACTCTGCAGGGCTGCCAGACTCCGGTATGTTCAGTGACGTCCACCTCTCCTGAATTTAGGGTGGTTAAATATGGCCACAGGCCACTCAGGAGACTCAGATTTTGCAAGGAGAGACTCATGGAGTGTTTGACAAGTGTGACTGGATGTGCCTTTGTAAAGGAGCCAAACTGCCCTGCTGTCAGAAATTACATGGTGATTTAAACGGCTTTTTGGAAGACGGAAGTCTAAAGCACTTAGATGCTTTATCCCGTCAGTGATTCAGGGTGGCTGGCAGAGCGGAGCACAGATCCTTTGCAGCCAGCAGCAGGACTCCAGCAGTGGAGAAAGACCCTTTCCCTGACTCCTATCCACTTTCTGCAGAGCTGCATCCCTTGCTGATGGTTTTCCCTCTGCCTTTCTTTCCCCAGCTCGGACCTATGACAACCTGGATGCCTGTGAGGTTGTTCAGTCAGCATCACTAATCACTGCAGCAACATTGCTGGAGGTCAGTGGCTGTGCAGTGTTGCTGTCCCCTTTCTGGCTTATTCCCATATTCCCAGTATTGTGGCAAAGCTTAATCTGAGCCAGGCTCTCCTTGCACCACCAGCTCTAGGAGGCTGTGGAGGCCTGGGTAAGCCATACTTTGCCCTGCCCTGGCGGTCTGAAGGTGGATGTCTCCATCTAAGCTGAGTATCTGAGCTCTGCTTCATGCCAGTGGAGAGAAACAGACACTCTGGTGGCACGTCATCCTAAAAAGGACATCCAAAACAGCTCAGACTCTAAAACAGAGTGTTTTCCTCACTGATGTAAGGAGAGTTCATTGCAGTAGCTGAGCCAGAGATGTCACTTACTCTGTGTATATCTGAAGTGAGATGAGATGACTCTCACCCAAACCGTTCATGCAGTGGCTGGAGCATTCTTCAGTGCCCTCCCCCGCAGGTAACAGTGCTCCCTCAGGGATACCATCTCATCTCCATAGACACCACTGGTCCCAGAGTGTGATCCACAGCTGTCTGCAGGCTGTTTCCACAGCCTTCAGAGGGTGGACATTTCCCTGGCTTGATGTCAGAAGTGTGAAAAGGGGTCAAGGGGATGGAAAGCTACATTCATGCTGGTAGGATACAGCTTGGATGCTTTCCTCTCCCCACGCCTCATTAACATCTCACACTAAGTCACAAGAACACTTCCTGTAGTATACAAGTGTTAATTGCTCTCTCTGAAAATTCCCGTGATGTCATTTGAGATGTACAGCCCTGTACAGCTTAGAAAAGTCATCCAGCCATGGGAGGCTGAGCTGTTCCTCTCTGGCCACGCACATCCAGGCCAGGAGCTGAGGCCGTTGTAAGCACATCTTGTGTGATAAAGTCAGCAGCTGTGTTTGGTGGTGCCTTTGCCAGGTTGACCCTCAGGACGTGATGAACTGTCTTACCAGCCGGACTATAATCACCAGGGGTGAGACCGTCTCCACCCCTCTCAGCATGGAACAAGCACTGGATGTGAGGGACGCTTTTGTAAAGGTAAGTCTTGGGGCATTCCCTTCTGCTCCTGTCGATAAGCTGAAGAAATCTGCCACTTTTTGAGACCAGAGCATCCACTGCACAGGAAAAGTGTCTTGCTTGGTGCCTGTACAAGCCCAGATCAGCAGATGGCCTTGAAACTATGTTCTCATGGGATTCACCAAGAGTTGAAGTAGAAGGGGTCTAAATAGCCAGGTCATCAGAGGATTTGCAATCTGGTCTTGAGATTCTCCATACTCAAAGGCGACCTGTGGAAGGAGCCACCATTCTGAAACTACTTCATCTCAACTTCAGGAAAAAATCCCAGCTTGAGCCCCAGGGCTAGATCCTCAGCTTTGTCAACATCAGAGCAGCTTTATCAACACCTATAACGCTGACACCTGAATTTCAGGATTTGGATGTGTCTGCAGCAGTAAACAAAGCCAGACATCATAGGAATAGGGATAGAGCAGTTCAGCAGCCATTAGGGCACTTAGAGAGAACATCACCTGAGGCTTTGGGGTGATGAAGGTTGATGAGGTGGGTGTCCATCACTTTTGAGCTGTTTGCAACCCCATGTAAGGTTGCAAAACAAGCATCATTGGGTAAATTTGGGCCAAATTTGGGCCCCCCAGTCTATCTGTGGGTAGCTGATATATCAAGCTAGCTGATCTGATACCTAACCAATCTGCAAATCCAGACTGTGACTTCTCTAGTATTGATGGGCCTCTGAATCAGGCTCCCCTCCTCGCAGGGCTGCTGTAGTTTATACAAAAGAAATAAGTAATGCTGTAAAACATGGAGTTCTGGAATTACTGAAGCAGCAATACCTGTTCCATTAGATCAGTGGAGTGTTCAGCCAGTGCTGTAACACTGAAGTCAGCACTTTGTCCAGGTGAGATGTCCTTGGCTTGTCTAGCAGTGTAACATGGCTCAGCTGGTCTGTAGAGAGAGATGTTTAGAAACCGAGGAAAGGACAGTTTGGCCTTACAGCAAGCCCATAGGTCCAAAATTTAGGACTATCCAAATCTGGGATTTTGCTTTTGGTTGTCTTTGGTCTCAGCTTTCAGGTCTGTTTTCCTTGATCTACATAACAGCTCTCAAAGCCAAATGCCAAATGTTGGTAAGCTTGTCCTCATGGGCTGTCCAGTTGCTGGCCATGCTTTAGAGGAGCCTGTGCCATCTCAAGTGAAGTGCTGCCACAGACTAGCAGGGCAAACTGCTAATCTGCCTTAGTGACTTCCATCTTTGGGATATTACAGGGAATTTATGGGCGGCTTTTTGTGTGGATCGTGGAGAAGATCAATGCTGCAATTTACAGACCTCCTTCCCAGGAACTCAAAAGTATCAGGAGATCCATCGGCCTCCTTGACATCTTTGGCTTCGAGAACTTCACTGTGAATAGGTATGGAGCCTGCAAAAGGAAAACTAGGTCTTAACCTTCTTTCACCACCCTAAGCTCAAAGTCTTGCAGTCCTTCCACCTCTCCTGAGATCAACAGGACTGGCCTGGGCCAAGCCTTTTTCTATATGAGAGATTATCAGAGCTAATCACTTTTATGTTGCAACAGACAACAGATTTCCGCAACTGTTTGGTGTAATGGGTATAACATTGTTTTGGGGAAGAAAAACTGATTGTCTAAACCGATAAGGACATTCTCAGCCAACATCAACCTTACCGAGTGGTTGATGTGGACTGAGAGTATTGCTTCAAGCATGAAAAGAGATGGAGAAGGATAGACCATGGTGGATCTAAAATGGCCTTTTCTTGACCTTTCCTTCACAGTTTTGAGCAGCTTTGCATTAACTTTGCAAATGAAAACCTGCAGCAGTTCTTTGTGCGCCATGTCTTCAAGCTGGAGCAGGAGGAGTACAACCTGGAGAACATCAACTGGCAGCACATTGAGTTCACTGATAACCAGGATGCCTTGGACATGATTGCCATCAAGCCCATGAACATCATCTCCCTCATTGACGAGGAGAGCAAGTTCCCCAAGGTGTGTTTTGGGCTCAGCCCTGATGCCCCTGAGTCTTCTGTTTTTGCCCCCTTTACACTTGCATGCTGGCACCACAGGAGAGGTCTCAGCAGCCCCAAACACACAGTTGCCAGTGGGTTGCCTCCTCGTAGTTTTTACTGCTCTTATTTCCCTCCGTGAATACTACAACCACGCTTAAAACAAGCTGGTATTTCTGATGGAAGAATATGCCTGCAAGAGGCTCAAGAACAGCCTTTCACAAAGTTTTAGAGACAATAACGTTAAATATAAGTCCCTCTGGAGCACCACCTTGAATATAGCACAATATACCAGTGATGCTTAATCCATTCCTTTAAGTTTTGCACTTGAGAGATGTCCTCCAACACATCTCTTCTCAAAATAAATACACAGTCACCCAAAACAAAGGAAAAAATAAAGCACTATTGATTGGAAAATTATTTAAATGGGACAAACTCTGGTTAATTGTCATATCTTTTCCTGTATGCACAGGGTACAGACTCCACCATGTTAAACAAGCTGAACTCCCAGCACAAGCTTAACACCAACTATATTCCTCCAAAGAATAACTATGAAACCCAGTTTGGCATTAACCACTTTGCTGGAATTGTTTACTACGAAACAAAAGGTATGAGGCAGCTCCTGGGCGCTGCAGTTGTCAGGGGGTGCTCGAGGGAAGGTGAGCTGCTGCTGCATTGGAGCAGAGCTGGGTGGTAGCCCATAGTCACGTCAGTGTAATCCTTCTTGCTGCAGTGACTTGGCCCTTCAGGGGTGCCCACTGATGCTCTTTCATTCACGTGTGCCCATGACAGAATTGCAGTGCTTTGCACCACACCGGTCTTTGACCCAGTCTCAAGATGTGCCTCTGTCTTCCTTCTCTTGGTCCCCCTTTCTCTGCCCACTCATTACCTCCTTACCCCTGCAAAAGCAGCCAGTAGTTCAGCAACCCAGAGGCTGCCTGCAGGACACATCCTGGTCATAGAATCATAAAATCGTTATTAGAGGTGGAAAAGACCTTGAAGATCATCAAGTCCAACTGTTAACCCAGCACTGCCAGGTCACCACTAAACCATGTGCCTCAGCACCATATTGACATGCCTTTTAAACCGCTCCAGGGATGGGGACTCTGCCATTGCCCTGGGCAGCTGGGCCAGGGCTTCACAACCCTTTGGGGGAAGAAATTTTTCCTAATATTGAATCTAAACCTCCTCTGGCACAACTTGAGGGCATTTCCTCTTGTCCTATTGCTTGTTACTTCAGAGAAGAGACCAACACCCACCTCACTCTAATCTCCTCTCAGGGAGTTGTCAAGAGCCAGAAAGTCTCCCCTGAGCCTCCTTTGCTTCAGACTATACATCCCCACGTCCCTCAGACACTCCTTGCCAGATTTGTGCTCCAGACCCTGCATCAGCTTCATTGCCCTTCTCTGGACAAGCTTCAGCTCCTCAATGACCTTCTGGGAGGGAGGGGCCCAAAACTGAACCCAATATTGGACACGTGGCCATGTTGCACTGTGTCATCTTTCTACATGTTGTCCCATTATTCCTCCAGGTTTCTTGGAGAAAAACAGGGACACGCTGCACGGAGATATCATTCAGCTGGTGCATTCCTCAAAAAACAAATTCATCAAGCAGATCTTCCAAGCAGATGTGGCGATGGTAATGTAGGCGGGATAAGACCATTATTCATGGGAGGTGTTCCTGGAAGGGGCAGATTTGCCAAGTGTCATATTGCTCTGATACTGGTTGGGGTGTTTCAAACCTGTTAGTGTGAGCCAACCATTAGAAAGCATTAATGCGATGTCACAGGTACCTCCACACTCACTGCCCTCAGTTCACTGCATTCAGTTCATCAAATATTATTTTGTGCTGTGGCTGCTCCTTTCCTAATTGCATATGGGTGGGAACAGTAAGGTTTGTGATTGTACAAATCTGAGAAAGAAAGAGGGAGCCTCTCCAAGTAGTCCAGATCTGTGTATAACAGAGTGAGAAGTGAAAACCAAGTACTTGTAGACTGGAGTAGAACAAAGGGACAATCTGGCTGTCCCTTAAGCAGCAATGCAGTACTGGAAGGTACCAGCCAACAGTTATGTTTACTGTTACGACAGCAGAGGTGGGGCACACCAGGTATGCAAGCTGGACTTCAAAGCTCCTCTTTCTACATCTCAGTCCTCCAAGAGGGTATGTGCTTCCTCCATGCTCAGTGTGGGAGAAGACCAAGCTTCAGAGAAAGGTGCAGTTATTGCTTTAATTCTTCTCACCCCATTTAAGCATTTATTACTAGGATACCAGCTCAAAAGCTGAGATTAGGGACTATATCACCATTAATAACACGAATATGTGATGTGTTCTTGAGTAAGTTGAGCATACCCCTACTAAGACACCATCAGTCCCACACCCAATAGTAAATTAGAAACTGTTTTGAAATAGCAGCCTTGCAGAACCTGAAAGTCTACACGTATCAGTCACTATGGCCAAATGCCCTAGTCTCCCTAGACTAAATTGTGGCACTGCAGAGGGTGTGGGGGTAAAATTTTCCAAAGCAACCAACATTTTCAGAAGTGGAATCCTGTTTCCAAACACCAGCCAATGCCACTGATGGTCAGAGGGACTTAGGGACTTTCAGGAGTGCCAGACAGATATAAGTCCTGAATTCTTTT
Source organism: Buceros rhinoceros silvestris (assembly GCF_000710305.1). Classification (NCBI taxonomy): domain Eukaryota; kingdom Metazoa; phylum Chordata; class Aves; order Bucerotiformes; family Bucerotidae; genus Buceros; species Buceros rhinoceros. Next base: position 35,813 of record NW_010407482.1, on the reverse strand, counting down.
GCCTGCTAAGGGAAAGAAATGTTTAAATCCCCAATAAATTTCTTTAAATAGGCTACAGACACATTTGCAAGCCTTGTTCATAACCTTTAGCCACTCAGTTTTTCTCCTGCTTAAATGAATAACTGATATCCTTTTGACTTCATTAGGAACAGGACAACGTTTGTCATCCCCAATTAAGCTGCCAATTGGCACGACACTCCTGGTGGTTTCAGAGCTATGCCCAGATGTGGATACTCCTGCTG
>NW_010407482.1:31389-35457 GCF_000710305.1 Buceros rhinoceros silvestris | reverse complement strand
CGGAACCAGGCGCTAACTCCCTTAGCATCAGTGCTGCCACACACTGCGCTTTTTATTGCTTGCTCCTCACTGCTCTTTATTTTCAGCGCAAGCTTTGCAGGTCACCTTGGAAGTGATTTCTTGCTTGTTTGAGCAGAGGAGAGATGCACTCTGGGAAGCCAATGAGAGGGAGCTCCCAGGTTTACACGGTCGTGCAGACTTCTTCATGGGGACACCTACCAAGCATCTTTAAAAAGGGCTCAAAGTATATGACATAAAAATTGAGATTTTCACCTGTCTAGGACCTGAGAACTGAGACTTTTTAAAGCATCAGGCCACCTGTTTTTGAAATAAACCTTCTTTTTTATAGTTCCATTAAACATCTTCAGAATCTGTCCTGAGTACTGGTCCCTGTGATACTTTAATGATCTCTGCTTCGCTTTTTTTTTTTTTTTTTTTTTTTTGAAGTTGTTTTCTCTGTGGATGAGGCCTGTTTATACTGCAGAATAAGTGGGTGGGCTTTTTTTCCCTCTCCCATAATCAGAAGAGAGAACTGTTTTCTTTGCCACTCTTCTATGCTATGGATTATCACAGACCTTGGGCATTTTTTTTTTTTTTTTTTTTTTGAATGAGAGGTTTGTAACCTGACTGGCATGGAACTGGAGGAGGAGCAAACATTGTATACCAGCTCCTCTAATCATGCACGACGTTAATGTGAATGGGAGAGCAAAAATCCCCTAAACATCACACAAGCAAAACTGCTCAGACAAGCAGGATCCAATGTGGGGCTGTGATGATTTTGCCACTGCTTTCCACCAAAATTCATGATCTTTGTGTCACCTTTCTTAAAAGTAGTGGATAAAACAAGGGTTCTATCCTGATACACATAAAATTGTAATGATAGCACAGGGGATGATGACTTTAAACTTAAAGAGGGGAGATTTAGATTAGATATTAGAAAGAAATTCTGTACTGTGATGGTGGTGAGACACTGGAACAGGTTTCCCAGAGAAATTGTGGATGCCCCATCCCTGGAGGTGTTCAAGGTCAGATTGAACAGGACTTTGAGCAGCCTGGTCTAGTGGTAGGTGTCTGTGTGGAACTAGATGGTCCCTTCCAACCCAAACCCTTCTATAATTCTATAAACACATTCCTCAAAAGAAGTAGCAGGTGATCATGGGCCATGGGAATTGACTACCTGCAGCAAAGAGCTGGGCCAAAGGCTCCTGGAATTGTGTGTGCCTTCCCTGGGCATCAGTGAGACAATCCATGAAAGACCTTCCAGAGACAGTAGGCCAGGTCAATGAAACCTAACACCTTCCCTTAAGAATAGACAAGTGGATGCTTTGCTAAGGGCTAGATCAAATAATGAGGCATTTTGCTCAACAACTTCCAACCTTTGGTCCTCAGGAGCTTATTGATGAGTTTGTAGGATTTAGTGAGTCAATGAAGAGCAAGTCCATACCTGCTTTACACTGACCTTCAGGTGGGATCCTCCTATATCAGAAATTTGAGAAAGCCACAGACCAGAGAAGTTTGAAAACTAGTCAAGAGTGTATATCTGAATATTGTAGTAACTGTTGGTCCCTGAAAGACTTAATACTTGTGTGCAATGAAACCTTGTGTGCAGTGAACTGGGTATTGCTGGAGCACACAGGGCTCTGAAGCCTGATTTATGCACGCCCATCATGGAGGAGGTCTATCTGCACGTGTTTGCTGAATTGTAACATTGCTTTGAGAGGTGCTAGGGGAATGATGGGAATTGTACACCGTTCCTCTGAGGAATCAGCCAGTGTGGCCTGACAATGCTGCTTGCTCAAGGAACAGGCAGAAGAAGGAGTGGACGATGGAAACCAGTGAAGGGAAAAACAAATAGGAAATCTGGGGGCTTTCCTCTTCGCAAAAAAAGTTCAATTCTATACAAAATACCTGATTTTGGATTAAAATTAGGGAGGGAGGAAGGGATTTCTTTAGAATTCTTGTGATTCCCAACTGTTGTGTACTGAAAGCACGGGTCACAGGAGAGGAAGGATGTGTGAGGGAGAGCAGTGGGTATGGCTGAAGCTGGATGGATAACAAGTGAGGTTAAGAGCTGTAGAAGAGTTGTTTCCAAGAGGCAAGAGTTGAACAGTGGCAATTCCCTCACCTTCACAGAGAAGTGAACATGGAGGCAAAGGGGGAAACCCAGGAGGGGGATAGACAAAAATCTAAGAATTAATGCATTTTGTTCATGAGATATTTTGACAGCTGGACCTCCAAGGCTAACAATATCAGGCTCCCATTTCGATTATTTCTTCTTTTCACTGTTTGCTCTTCTCTGTCTCTGTTTTGTTTTGTTTTTTTTTTTTCACCTGTGCTTCACGTAGTTTCTCTGTGGCTATGCATCCAGCACATTTGGCCAGTCGCCCACACCCACACCAAAGGTAAACCGAATACATGAGTTCCTCTGTTGTATATTCACCTCTCCATGGCAAGGATTGTGCTTTGCTCTTGTTGGTTTATTCCTCTTCCTGCACTATCTATAGAGGATCCATTTCAAGTGACCAATGTGATGCAGAGGGCTTTTACAGGTTGTTGGATAGATACAGGTGTATAACTGTGTCATTTATTTCTAGGATTCAGCTCAGAAGAGCTTTGTAATGCTGGGAATTTGGTTTGGATAAAATCAGAACCAGCCCGAGCCAAAGTTTTGAGGGTTTTTTTTCTGATATTTGGATCATTTTAATTAACTTCAGATGTGGGATTTGGCTGTTTGTTTATCATGGTGCCGCCATTGGCTTCAGTGGGACATTATTCCTTCATGCAACTGCAAATCTGGCCCTGTTTTGCCCTTTCTGGGGCTGGAAGGTGACAGTTCGTGTGTGAAGAGACACTCCTGGATTGCATTTCTGGGTTGCTTGGAAATGCCATCCTCCTTGGGGAGGGGTTAGTGCTTGTTCAGGGGAGAGATCAAATCCAAACCTTCAAAGACACAGTTAACTTTGCCATGATCATTGAAACAGGCTCTTGGCACCTTTTTTAGGACTTTTCTGTTACATCTCATCTCCTGACTGGTTCTGGTATCTTCCCAAACCTTTCTTGCTAGGTATTTGGCCCTAGGGCAGGATACTGTGTGATAAAGGTTTTGCAATGTTAGCTTTGCAACTCTGCTCATGTTTCCACAACAATCTTTCAATAGCCAGAGGATTATGTTGGAGACAGACCTGATTTTAAAAATTCAGGTCCTTGCATGGGGCTGAATTTCAACCCTTCTTACCTCTGCAGTGTCTCGGATGTTTGGACTTGGAATTCCAATGAGGGGGATCTGACCCAAAATGACCCGTTCATTCCAGAGCTGGGCTCCTTCCCCTCTGTATTATGACTGCAAACTGTTTGGATTGCAACATCTCATTGGGCTCTGCTCTGGAGTTGGAGCAATGCCACACACCAAGAAAAAAAAAATTCCTTCCTGAGCTAGGATATGTTGGGGTTAAATCCAGGAAAGAATTGTTATGCAAAATCTGTCAGAAATGCCCCCCCACTTGTTTTTTCTAAAGGCAGAAACAGGAGATACAGGGAAACAGGAAGCATAACACTGATGGATTCTGGGAGTTTATTGTTGTCATAGTTGTTCTCATAATATGTCCTCGTGTTCTGTAGGTTTTCCAGTGAGTAATAATTGATCATATTTGTTAGGCACTGAGGCATGGGTGGAACAGCCAACCCAAAAAATGTTTTCCAAATATATCAACATCAGTAAGTTTTATAAGATGGAAATTTAGTTCAAAATAATGATACTCAACACTGTCATGTAGCCCATGTCAACTTCGCATCTGAAGGCACTTTCCAGACTGTACAGCTTTTAGGAGAGAGACTGTCTGTTCACTATATGTCACTTCAGAACTTACTGTGAGAGGACTTCAACTTTGAATGGTCACCAGGAGGCCACCCCAGTGACCTCTCATATAACAAAATAACAAACAGAAATCAGCATTTTTCTCAGACTTCAGAAACAAAGTCTGAGATACAGCTTGTCATGCTGGCATGGCCCATTTTAGTGACTTTCTCGTACTAAAGAGATGGGAGAACAGTCCTTTGACCAGACTCTTT
>NW_010407482.1:10924-31284 GCF_000710305.1 Buceros rhinoceros silvestris | reverse complement strand
CTCTTTCCCCAAAGTATAGCTGGTGGTACATACATCTCTCTCCTTCCCTAACTCACCTTAAGTAATCCATCTTCCTGCATTTCCACCAAAGCAAGTTGCCATCTCTGTGGCTCACCTAGTGCTGAGCATGGTCATCCTGGTGCACCGTGCAGCCTTCTCCTTAAAGTGGGAGGAGAAGGTGCAGCAGGACAGGAGTTACTCCTACCATTTCTGGCTTAGTGACATTTCTCCTTGACTTGCTTTTCTCCTTGCTTCTCTTTACTTGGTTTGAATATTACAAAGGAAAAAACCTGGCGATTGGCCAAGCTGGAGCTCTCGGTCTGTGTTAAGACCATCCTACCTAACTTTGTTTCCACCTTAAGCCCCTGAACCCAGAGAGGCTGAATTGGTTATTGCTTTCTCAGCCCTGGACCTTATTGTGTCCAAGACACCAAAGGAAGGAGTCTGAACAGTTCCCTAGGGATTTTACAGCTTCATAGGCATGTTGGGGAATGTTCTCATGCTCCAGCATCATCCAGCAACCGGGGATCTCACGCTGGGGGATCATCCTCTTGTGTCCTGCTGCTGATGTTCTGCCTTGGCTTTTGTCTTTATGTTACTGCAAACAGCCACATACATCTCTGTGCCTCTAAAGCCAGGCTGGGTTGAGGTGACAGAAAGAGGTGGCGTTGAAGCATGTCTGCATGGCATGCTGGTCTGCACATTGTTCGGAACTTCTGAGATGGTGCTTCTCTGTGAATCACAGAATTCTTTTTCTTTTTTTTTCTCTTCTGCTTCTTTTCCTTTGATGTTGAGCACAGGCTTAGTGATTCCTGAATGCCCCAGTCTGGGCCACAGCACCCATGAATCCTGCTCGTCCTTCCTCATGATGCACAGGTCATGTCCTCCTGCGTGCTAGACTCTTTATGGTCACCAGTGAAGAGATAGTCTGTGTCCCAAAGGTGCTAAAAAATGCTCCTCTGCAGCAAAACCTGTGTTTTCAGTGTCTCGCTAGACTGTGTTGGGGGCTGCTCCGCTCCTCATTTTCTTGCCATTTTGTTGTAATAACGGGTGTGATTCTCCCCATGCTGGTGTTGAGGAGGTGTGGGAGGAACCACAATGGCTATAGTGATGTCACCCGCAGGAGGAGGCTGATGCAAGGCACTCGCCCGAGGTTTCATTGTGTAGCTGAGAGCCTGGCTAGAGCCCATGTGGCTGGTGCCCACCACTGAGAGCGGTCTGAGCACAAATGTCAGGCGCAGGAAACATGTGAATGGATGGGATGGTGCAGTCTTGACATGAGGAGCCCAGGCTGCTCTGACAGTTTGGGATAGGAAGACAAGCTCCTTTCCAGCCACTGTCCCTTCCCTCCAGCACCCCCTCTTCCCCACCCTCTCCCCCGCCATCCCCCTGCAAAAAACTTCTCAGGTGCAAGGATGGAGATGGCATCACTGCTTTTTACCGAGCTGGATCTGTGCAAGGAATAAATACAGGACATCAGCAACCTAGAGAATCAGGTCTTGCTCCTGGGAGCAAACCTTTTATATAGTAGACCGTTGCACAGCCTTGTACAAAATCTTGTGCACTTCCTACCACCACAGCTGAAAAATGACCTCTCCCAGCCAAGCCCAAAGTTGCAAACCTGGCTAACATGCAGTTGCTTCCAACTTCCAGCCCTCTTGCATCTGTTGCTGCTTCTGATTCCTGTGGCTGTCCTTTCATGCTGCTCAGAGGGGACCCCTGGCACATAATTAGCAAAGTAATAAGAAAACATTAATCAGAGCTGCCCAAACCAGGATGCTGAAACAGCCTATTCCTCATCAGATCTGTGACAGAATGTGAGCACCAGGCTCTACAGTGCTCTGCAGGTAGCTGCTGCATCCATGAATTACTCTAGACTTGTTAGTAGTTTGTCCTGTGGGGAGTATTTTGCTGGGAGAGATCACCGATAGCCCCCGTGCTCTTCTCGACATGCAGGTCACGTTTTTCTGGTGTGTGCATGAGCTGGGTTTTCTCTTGTTGGAATTCCATGATGACTTTGTGTTTGTGTTGATTGGGTTTGTCTCAATGTCACATCCAACCCGAGCTGTGCAAATTCCCTGTGTATGGCAAGGAGGTTGGACTAGATGATATTTATAGACCCTTCCAACCCACACTATTCTGTGATTCTACGAAATGCCTCAGTTTTGTCGGGTGGGAATGTTCTCTGACAGGTTATTAGTGCAATGCAATGAAGGGCATGAAAAGATTTTAGCAAAAGTAGAAACAAAACTCACCACCTTGCAGAACAGAGCAGCAAGGCCAGTTCAAGTGGGAACTTTTTGACTCCATGCATGGCTTGACCACCTGCAAAGAAGAGGATGTTTGGAGAAAAACTCCTTAAAATCCTGCTGGAATCTTCCCTTTCGGAAATTCCTGGCCATCAGGTCATGTCACTAGTCATCTCACAGTTTGTCCTATTTTTTATCTGGAGGGAGTTGCATCCTGGTGCCCAACTCTTCCTCCAACACACCAGCAGTTCCTGCTGCCCCACGAAGGCTCCCTGAACACCAGACCCTACGAGACTCACAGCATCACTATGACTGATATGTAATGAGCTCAGGGAACAGTGTCTGACATGTAAAATGAGCTGGGAACTTAATTTAGTTTGGAAGTGATTTAGCAAGGTTCTCCCAGGGCAGGGAGAAGAGTCTGTTAAGGGAAACATCTCCATTCTGCTTCAGAAATGCACCCAAATGGAGATTGGGTTTAACCAAGGGAGCTAAACCAAGCAAAATACTTAAAATCATCTGGATCTCATTTAGTCTAAACACTCTTCTTTTCCAAACACAACTCAAATCTTCCCTGTAGTAAAGTCTGAGGAATATAGACTTACCAGAATTTTCTGGAGCTGCTGCAGTCACCCTGCAGCAAAAGTGCCCCTGGCTTGTTTTTTACCCTACATAGATCTCTGGTCTTACACCCCAGGGAGCAGGAGGGGCTCAGCCTGACATGAGGAACCACGACAGAGGGGTTGGCATGACCATGCTGTAGAGCATGGGGACAGGGAAGCCCAAGTTATTTCTGAGGAACATCCCTGGGCAAATGCGTCACCCCAACATAAAACACTGAGATTGCTGGTGCCCCAGAAGCAGCTGTTTGCTCTCATGGGCAGATCTTCCTCGTGGCTCTGCAAAGGGCAGATGGGATTGCCAGTCACTCAGGGAAGAGGTTTGAGCAGGAGAAATTAAATTATGGCACTTTTCCTCCTTGGGTAGAGGCATATGGAGCAGGTTGCCAGAGTCCGGCCATCGCAAGCTTACTGGCTCTGCCCTGCCTCTGTCCGGCTACACCACTCAACCACCTCTGGCCCAGCTCCCTCCTCTGGCCCCAGCAGTCACGGGAGGTTCCCGGGGAGGTGGCCAGAGGGGAAAGGCACTGTTATCCTTTCATTTCCTGAGCCTGCTCCACTGTGGTTTTGCAGGGAGCAGAGACAAGGAAGCGTTCGCCCACGCTCAGCAGCCAGTTCAAGCGATCCCTGGAGCTGTTAATGAGGACTCTCAGCGTGTGTCAGCCCTTTTTTGTCCGCTGCATCAAGCCCAATGAGTACAAGAAGCCCATGGTAAGTCCTGTTTTTCTCTCCTGGTTGCTTTTCATGCAGAACTGCCCGCAGGGTCACTCTGCAAAACTCCTCTGGGCATCAGTGGAGTCAGGTTTGACCCTGGGTGCTTAGAAAACCAACTCACAGCCTGTTCTGCAAGAAGGGGCATCACCAAAGAGTAGGCAAAATCAGGCGCTTGCTTTGCCTGATTTTACCCAACAGCACCGCAAAACTTTTTGCGGAGGGGAGCTCCCGCCTTTCTTCCCAAGGATGACTTTGGGAAATTGACCCTGCAGCCCTTTCTCCTATAGGAAATGCCTCTGAGTTTCCATAGGCGATAGACACCTCCCTACCAGAGACAGGCTGAGCTGTAGGGCCCTGGGTTTAGTCTTATGGCAGGGTTTGGTGTTTCCTAAAAGTGATTTGCCTTCCCATGTATGTTTTCTGTAAAATCTTTGTTTCCAAGGAATCTCACTCAGTTTCATCCCTGCTTGATCATTTCCGCTGATGGGGTTTTGTTGTTGTTTTGTTGGATTTTTTTTCAACAATTGAGAAAACACAATTCTGAAAGCAGAGGAAGAGGCAAAATAGCACAGAGGAAAGGTGAGAAGAATTAACTTAATCTGATTCCCAGACAGCTGCTTCAAAAGCAACACTCTCGAGACAAACTTTGAGGAGCAAATGAGATGGAAGGAGTCAGCTGTAAATCCCCCTGACCACAAGCTGCTCACAGAGGACACTGATTTTCACAGGGAGAGATGGACACTCTTAACAGTCATACTGCTCGGGGAGAAAGGGCTTTGTTTAATAATAATCTCAGCTATTTGTTTGTGTGAATTATTTTGCCCGTGCTTTTGCCCTTCAGTAGCAGTTAACCCAGCCAGAGCTGGAATTTTATCTAAAGTCAGTGGTTCAACCAAGTTTAGGCAAAAAAGCCTAAAATTCTGAATTTAGGCTGATTTTCAGAGCTGAATTTCAGAGCTGTTAGCTGCAATTCTTTTAGGTACAAGCAGAGTTTGTTTGAGACTTTGTTTTGTTGTTCAATGAACCTAATGGTGCAGGGCAAAAGCTTTGGTGACTCTTGGAGCAGTTTACTCTGCCCTTATCCTGGTTTTGGTGAGGGTAAAAAGGCCCCATATAGCACGTTAAGGGAATACCTTGGGTTAATATTTAACAATATGTCAGATCTGAGATTATCATATGAGCTGGGATCCAAACAAGACCTTCATAAAGAACGTGGGAGAAGCTGAGAACGTCCTGAACGTCCTGAACTGGTGTTAACAAATTATTCCCAGTGCCCTGACTTTGAGCTGGTTTTACACCTGAATGTTTGAGATTCTGTCTGGCATTTTATGGCCTGCATAGGAAGCCTGTACTCCATCAGCTCTTGCAAGCACTAAGCCAGAAGTCTCTGTCCAACCCATTTATCTACAAAACTTCCAGTGGGACATAAAAACAGCTGTAAGTTTGAGAGAATCAGGAAACTTACATCTCTCCATTAAAATAATGAGGGGGTGAGCTACCACTGAACCCAAATCTGTAGTAATATATGATATGAAATGTGATTCCTTGCTAAATTTAATTTTTGGCCTTGGTTTAATAATACAAAGGGGGGAAAAAATCCCAGATAATGGTATGCAGAGCTGTGCAGGGTGACTGCAAAACAGAACATTTTCTGGGAGTTCATTTTCTGTCCCTGGCTTTGAAGGAAAGTGTACTGATAGTGATAGGAAATGGGAGAGTGGGAAGTGACAGGTCAATGGAAAGTCCTGACAGTTTGTTACTTTATGTTATTTTAAAACTTTTCCTTCCTTCTAAAATGTGCTTTGGAGGGAAAAAAAAATTGTTTGCATCAGGATGCTGGCTATAGTTCTCTGGGCATCGTCCCACGCTGCTGTTTCTGAGCATTGCCCTGATGTTCTAGTTAGTCCAAGAAAAAATGTGTGGGGTGAATTAGGTAACAAACCATGCAAAGAAAGTCAAAACAGTCTCCAGCAGCCTGTGCCTGATCAGGTCCTGATGACAAGAGTGTATAGTTAGTTGCCCATATGTGCTCTGAACTAGCCCTACAAAATCTGGAGGGTTATTTGCAAGACCACAACTGCTCACGTATCCTCTGCTTTGTGGCGGGGGGAGGCAAAGGAACACACACCTCTTTTCTAACACCCTATTTAGACCAGGACAGCTTGAGACCAAATCTAGATGATGCTACTTCCTGCCTTTTCCTCGGTCATCCGTCATCTTCTTCTGGGATCAGAATCTGTCTCACTTCAGCTCTTTCACAGTTAAGTGGCTGCTACAAGCTAGGCAAAAAGCTCCCTCCAGCGCTGGGGAGATGAGTGTATCCATAGGGCAGATCCTCCTGCCCCAGGAGGTTCCTCCGAGATACAAGGTATCTGAGATGCAGGAACATACCCATCTCTCCTCACACACTTCAGGGAGAGCCCAGGTGACTCACATTGTAGATGCTTGTATCTGCACGTGCACAGATGCTTACACTTGAGACAGCTGCAGGGAGGACAGAGGAGTAACACCCTGGCAGTAACTCTTTGCCCTGCAAAGAGGAACCAGGAGTGCTGTGATCATACCAGCAGAGCTCAGAGCAGCTGTCAGAAGTTAACGACAGAAGTTAATGAGTGGTCATTGCAAGGGTGACTCTATGGTTTAACCCTTGCAGATACATCATCACTGCCCATTTTCGCAAGGTGATGTTCGCCATTGCATTGTGCTTTCCAATTGTCTTCTCAGTCCTTTGTGTGACGTGTAGGACACATCTAGCCTTGCAAGTGGCAATTAAAGAAATAGAGTGAGTCAAACACACTCAGCAGTTCGTAGGATCAGGCCTGTGACAGCCAACAATCCTATGGCCTTGAGTCCACCAACTGGAGGATTTGTGTGGATGCTTGACTTGCTTGCCCCACAGATCTTCAGAGTCCCCTCTCTCTTTATGGCCCAGCCAGGCCAAGACGTGCAATCAAACCACCATGTCCTGTAACCTCTCTAGCTGTTTGACCGGGAGCTGTGTGTCCGCCAGCTGAGGTACTCAGGGATGATGGAGACTATCCGGATTCGCCGAGCTGGCTACCCCATCCGCTACACGTTTGTGGAGTTTGTGGACCGGTACCGGGTGCTTATGCCTGGGGTGAAGCCAGCATACAAGCAGGTGAGCTCCTTCTTCCATGGGTAACAGTTGCTCTCAGCTCGGGTCTCCAGAGATATTTATGGACTGTGCATCCTCTCCGAAAGCAATTATGCAACACATGATCCTCAGATGTTACAGTGGTGCTCTGGGCTTTTCAAGAGAAGGTAAAATGGTTATAGGACTGGCAGGGACAGGCAGCTGTATTCAGCCTATACCTCTCAGACACCTTAAATGTGGTGACAGTAAAGCCCTGGGAACCTCATCGGCAGAAAACTGCTGGAATTGGGGCCAGAGAAGGTGCCCACCGGGCTTGTGAGAAGAGATGGATGAGGCTAGTCCTGGTCCTCTCTACTAGGGTGACCTGCGTGGGACATGCCAGCGCATTGCTGAAGCAGTACTTGGGAAGGATGATGACTGGCAGATTGGCAAGACAAAGATATTCCTGAAGGTAGGTGGTTGTCCACGTCCCCTATGCCATCTGGGTCCCTTGCCTGTGGAAGGTTCTCCTCTCATTCCCTTTCCATCACAAGACATGATCCTTTCCTATGGTCTCTCGAGTGACATGGCAGCAGGGAGAATCTGGGCCAGGGCAGGATATTTGGGGCCAGTTTAGGAAGCAGCGGGCAGGAGGAAGTCCTGACATTCAGTCAGCGCTGATGCAGGCACATACTCCTACAGAAGCAGAAATTGTCATATACAGCATGTTGCCTTTTCCCTCCTGGAGTGATCACTCAACCTCATCTCCTGCCGTCACCCAAAAAGCACAGCAGCAAGTGGGATGTTCATGTGGAGCCCTGCAGAGAGAAGGACATGAGGCTCATTTTGCTTTCAGCGCGTCCTTGCACAACCCAAGACGTGCCTACACCCTCCCTTTCTGCATCAGTCCAGCTGACATAGAGCAGCCCAACATTGCAAGTCCCCTACAGACCCATCCGCTGTCATGTCTCCTTACCAACCCATTCCTGTGTTGCTCAGGCAAGATGAGGCTGAGCTGGCCAGGAAGCAGGCTGGAAGCAAAGGCTTCTCTCCAGCAAAAATCTCAGTGGTAAACCTTGACTGCTTATATATCTAAATTCATCCCCAACCTCATCGCCAGCATGAACACCCCCATCTTCTCCCTAGAAGCTGTTCCCACTAGTCACTTATCCCAGAGCCTGTTATCAAGATCTCGCAGCTGTCAGGGCAGGAAACAGAGATATTAGGAGGCCCTGAGGTGTCACGTGAGGTGGAGAAAAGCAGGAAATGTGTGGAGCTGCCTCTGCTGCACCCAGCATATGCACTGAGCATAGCAGGGCTCAGTGTGCCCCAACTGGGAAATAAAGCCAGACTGCAAACAGCATGGGAGGAATCAGTAGAAATCTTGGACTGGTGGATCTGAAAGCCTCAGAACAAGGAAATTCAGTGTTCCAGGGAGTTGCTTTGTCTTCAGTGTGTGGAGGTGTTGAAACCTTGGGTAGAAGGAGCAATGGGACCCAGGCAGCCTGGAGTCTGATCCCAAACCTCTCCAGTGCTTCCAGGAACCTCTCCCATGGCTGACAGCACTAGCTGGGAGCAACGCATGGAAGGGCAATGTAATTTGTTTGTTTTCAAAGTATTGCATATGCAGCTTCTGGATGCTCTGGTTCATTAGAGAATGAAGGCATTAGGTAACCAGGTTTTCTGTTAGGATTTCCCCAAAGAGTAGGTGAAGTGGTACTTGGGGTGTAAAATGTCCTGAGAGTTGATTTCAGACATTTCCTCCGGGGAAGAGCCTCATACCACCCCTCCTGCCACTTGTCAGACAGATAGAGAGCTTGAGACATGGGTGCTTTGTTGCCACCTCCCACAGGACCACCACGACATGCTGCTGGAGATTGAGAGAGACAAGGCCATCACAGACAAAGTCATCCTCATCCAGAAGGTGGTCCGTGGATTTAAAGACAGGTAGGTGTGAGCTCCACTGTCGAATGGAAGGTGGGATATGTGGGATGCTTCACCCTGCAAGTGGCTCCCGGGGGATGCATCACTCCCTTGGTGCCCATCTGACCTGTCCTGCCTGAAGCCGAGAAGAGAGGAGCCCTCCAGTCTATGGGGATCCCCACATGACTGCAATGGGACCACTGGGTTATCCACTGTGACTAATGCTGCTCTCCCCAAAACCCAAGCAGTTCAGGACTCTTCTCTTTGCAACCCAGCTGCCACAAAGCAGGTAGAGAGCTGGGAGGAGAGCAGGTAGCCCATAACACAGTTGTAGAAGAAGAGGGGAGGACACAGCCAAGGACAAGAGGAGGGACAGTTTTTGGGACTCTGCACTCTTTGACTGTCTGAGCCATGTCTGTGACTCAGGTTGTGCCTTAGGCTTTGCAGAAAGGGCACATGCTGAGTAACTTGGCAACCTCTCCCACAGTGATCCTAGCGAGACCCAAAAGGCCTTCCAACACTGTTGCCTCTGAGGTGTCTACAGGTACTATCAGGCCAGGCTAAGAAGGATGAGCAGAGAAGATGGAGGTATCAGGGTGGTGTTGCTGAAGTTTGCTTCTGATCATTTGGGTGAGATTGAAGCCATTCTCAGGTGCTAGGATTGAAGTGGGAAGAGCAGGCAGGAAAGATTTCAAATGCAAAAGGAGGGTGCAGACCTGGGGGGAAGGAAGGGACCATTCTCAGCTCCTCCTGCTCTGCTTATTCCCATGGCATGGCAGAATCTCCCTCGAGAGACCTCTCAGAGAGAGCCCCTACAGATCTTTTTATGAAAGCAGGGAGAGCTGGGAGAGGAGACCTTTTCAGGACAAAAATGCAGTGTTTACTCCACCTGGCTGCTCAGTTTCAAATCCCTAAAGAATGAGGCCCAGGAGATGATGATAACTTGTGGGCAAACCAGAGGCAAGTGATTGAAATGCCTTTGCAGATCCAATTTCCTGAAAGTGAGAAATTCAGTCCTCATGATTCAGAGATACTGGCGTGGACATAACTGCAGGAAGAACTACGGTGCTGTAAGTACAGGAGTGCTTCCTCATACCTCTGCCTTCCTACATCTTTCAGCTGGGATATACATAAGAGTTTCCTGGCTCAAAATGTCCCACTGAGTGTAGGAGGGGGTGGGATTGGCTTTTATCAGTTGAGGCGATGAATGGGGGTTTGCTCTTGCTGCTTTGCCTTCTAATTGAAGAGAGCACCTGACCACTTTCTAGCTGACCTTTTCCCTGGGAGTTTGATATCCATTGCATGAACTGGGCACTTGGGGCTTTAAAAGTCTTCCTGAGGTTCCAAGTGACTGAAAACTCAAGTGCAGCTTCCTCTGAAAAACAGGCTCCATCTCCAGGTGGAACTGTATCTGCATTTCTCCCAGCCCAATCCACAGAACTCTCCCTGCCCCAGCTGACTCTGACTCAACAGCTGGTTGTTTTGGAAACATGTTGGGGTCTAAAGTGTCTCAACTTCATCCTCCAAGCCTGCAACTTGATAGGAATAGCCAATTCCAGGCTGGTCAGTATGCTGCCTCCTGCCATAAAAGAGCACCTGACTGTCAGTCTGGAGGTCTGCAGATGCTGGACCTGCATGGGAGCAACCTTCATGGTTTATGGTTTATCTCAAGACAACCAATGAGACCTCCAGAGGCCTCTCAAGGGCTGAAACTCTGTAGAACTCAGTGAGGAAGAAACTGCCTTTGTCCTTCCTGAGCTTTGAATCAGTGCAGCAGCTGGAGGGCTTCATTTTTCCACTCACTTGGAGAATCTCCTCCCCAAAAGCTTGTCCTGGAGGGGCTGATTTCAGTGGCTGTTATTTACAGCAGTGCAAGAAGGAGATTAGGAATGGAAGATTAGCGATGGAAATCTGCTTACAGTGGGCAAGCCCCTGGGTGGTGGGGTGGTTTCATCCTGCTCCCTCTTGCAGATGCGGATTGGCTTCCTGAGACTGCAGGCCCTATACCGATCCCGCAAGCTCCACAAGCAGTACCACATGGCTCGCCGGCGGATCATTGAGTTTCAGGCACGATGCCGGGGCTACCTGGTCCGTAGGGCTTTCCGCCACCGCCTTTGGGCTGTCCTCACTGTCCAGGCATATGCCCGGGGCATGATTGCCCGAAGGCTGTATAAGCGCCTCCGGGGAGAAGTAAGTACCAAGGAAGTCGTGGGAAATGGAGGTGGGGAAAGGGGAAGTAAACACAGTGCCGTATCACGTGCTTGTGAGATCAGTTTTTAAAGAGAAAAAAAGAACTTCAAAAATAAGTAGATGCCTTTTCAGAAGAGCCCTTGTGTTTATTCCCCCAGTATCATCGGCGCCTGGAAGCAGAGAAACTTCGGCTGGCGGAGGAGGAAAGACTCCGAAAGGAAATGAGTGCCAAGAAAGCCAAAGAAGAAGCAGAAAAGAAGCACCAAGTATGCGGGGACTGATCTCTTCCTGGGGCTCTGTCTCTGTTTTCCAGGGACTGGTTTTGCTCCTTTGAGGGAGAATGCCAAAAATATCGAAGGGATTTCTCCCCTGCTTTAGTGGTTTGTGTTTAATGCACTAAAGTACTCTGTGTTCTAACTAGTTTGAAGCTGCTCCAGAATTTCTGATCTGCTACACAGGAATGCCAGAGATTACAGTTATTATTCACTTGCTTTTGCTATTGCATAAAGGCTGAAGGGGTAACTGGGACACTGTGTGTGTTCCCATACATGGTTGTTGTATAAAAGAAAAAAATAAGGACAGTGAGAGTCTCTATGCATGGACCAACCCCCCTAAACAGGCACTAAGGAAGGAGAAAACATTAATGCTTTGTCTTTCTGCAGTAGGAAATTGACGTATGACCATGTCACTGGTTTGCTCCAAGAGGCAGTGCTGGTATAGTGCCCCAAGCACCAGGAAGCCTGCCTTTCTAAAGCTGGGCCTTGCAGAATTTAGTGCCAGCTCTTTAGTCACTGTACTCATCCTCTTCCAGGTACGCCTGGCGCAGCTGGCGCGGGAAGATGCAGAGAGAGAAGTAAAGGAGAAGGAGGAAGCACGTCGAAAGAAAGAGCTCTTAGAAAAAATGGAGAAAGCTCGCAACGAGCCAGTGAATGACTCAGAAATGGTGGACAAAATGTTTGGATTCCTGGGGACAACCTCCTCTCTGCCTGGCCAGGAAGGACAGGCACCCAATGGCTTCGAGGTACTGGAGACAAACACAAGCCTGGCTATCACACGGAAGACTTTAGCAACACATTAATGAATCAGGGGAGAGTGAGACAATCTAAAAGGGGTTCTCTGAAGTATTCCTTCAAGACCAGGCTCCTCTACACGGCCCAAGAGAGTTGGTGTGCTGTGGCTGGGGACAGGCAGGCAGTATGTAGGCTTTCTCTGAGGCTACCAAATGAAAGAGAGCAGTGTCGCTATGAGATCATTGAGGATCTGTGGCCTTTGAGATCTTCTCACTTGTGGTTCATCATGGACACCCTTTCCCTATGCTAGGAGTAAAGCCTTCTCCTACTGCTCTGGGGACATTCCTGGGCACAGGCATGTCCTTCAGGACTTGGTCTTTTCTTGGGCTCCAGAGTTACAGTTCATGGTTTTGCCTCTAGCTGGCTTTTCCTTTTGGATGGAAATCAGATGGACAGAAAAGACAGTCCAAACGTGAAAGGGTAGTTCAGTATCCAAACCCATGTTGAGAGCCTGACATGTCCTTTCCCGCTAGGATCTTGAGCGAGCCCAGAAGGAGCTGGAGGAAGAGGACCTGGATGCAGCATTGCCTCTCCCTGAGGAAGAGGAGGAAGATCTCTCGGAGTACAAATTTGCCAAGTTTGCTGCCACGTATTTCCAGGGCACAACGACACACACCTACATCCGCCGGCCTCTCAAGCAGCCTCTCTTGTACCATGAAGATGAAGGAGACCAGCTGGTGAGGCAGGGGATAGAAAACCTTGAGCAGGGCAGGGTGGGTTGGAGCAAGCCTGGGGACCGCTTCAGCCAAAGGGCACCAGCAGTTTCCCTTTGGGATATACCACACACTTGTGGCTTGGTGAAGAGCATAGCCCTCATCTGCTGCACATGTGTGAGCAGACACTGTCCCACCAGCATGCTTTGAGCACTGACATGACAACGAGCGTTACAGGGATGTAGCATTAGAGGGATGAGTCCATCTCTGTACTTTGATATTTGTGGTAGGACAATTAATGAAGTGCTCTGGGCTCAGGAAATGGATGATGAAAATGGTACCACTTGTAAAGCTGCTACTCAGCAGCTGGAAATGTTTCTTCTTACCTTAATAGTGCAGAGACAGCAGAGAAGAAATGCTTGCTCTACAGCCAGCAGTACAAAAGCAGAACTGTATCGAACCTGCATGGCTGTAATGAACATTACGTTGGCCGGGAACTTGCCCTCACTGTGGTTCTCCTTCCCCTCTGCAGTGGGTTAGGAGCTGCCAGTCACTGCCTCTCTATAAGCTGGCATCTCCTCACCAAGAAGCAAACCCCTCGTAGGCTGCACAAACACACTCATGATGATGTGGACACAGAGCCCGAATTTGTGCTCCCAGCTACCAGCCTGCCCAGCTTGCTCGGATGAGATGTGCTGCAGGAACAACTGTTATGTGTGACACAGAAAAGCATTTTATCTCCTGCAAATGTACAGAGGCCACGGTGGTGACCCTGATGGATTCAGCATGACTTGACCACCCCCTCCACTGCTCTGGTGCGAGCTAATGGAGTTAATCTTTCCTTTCAAACAGGCTGCACTTGCTGTATGGATCACTGTCCTCCGTTTCATGGGAGACCTCCCTGAGCCGAAATACCACACAGCCATGAGTGATGGTGGTGAGAAGATACCAGTGATGACAAAAATCTATGAGACTCTAGGGAAAAAGACTTATAAGAAAGAACTGCAGGCTCTGCAGGGAGAAGGAGAGGTAACTGCTGCAGCTGTAAAAGAGACACTGTTATTAGGTGTTGGGTATTGAAATGTGGTGGAGAGGAACAACTTGTGGGGTTTGCTGTAGGCCGTCAGACTTTATTTGCAATTCTGCTACGAAGGGAGAATTGCCCAAGTGTCAAGTGTTGATCCGATTCCTTTTTCTTCACAGAGATAACTGAATGTCCCCCCAGTAAGGAAAGTGCCCTGATGCCTCCCATGGGGCTTTGATCTCTCTCCTCCTTCTTGTAGGGCAGAAATTCACGGGGGAAGTGCAATATATCATCAATCTCTCACTTCAGGATTTAATTTTGATTTGCCTTGGGTCAGAAGGGACTAAATCAAAAATGTGCCCTTAATCTTGGAGCAGGAAGTAGAGTTACCAGGGGATTAAACTGGGGAAATAAAAAAAGAAATTATCCGCATTGCGCCCTCAGTGCGTTCTGGAATGTCACTGGAAGACTTTGTCATAGTACCCCTCCTACATAAGACATTGCTCTGGATAAATCACTGCCCATCATGCTGATACACTTTCATCTTTTGCCACCACTTTATTCAATAGGTCAAGATATTTCCTGGTATTGGTGTTTTCTAGGTGACGTGCATTTTCAAAAAGTTTTCTGTAGTGTTATCTGGACAAGCTCCTGCATCATTTGTAGATGTAAATGATCAAATTTCCTGCTTTTTAGAGACAATTATATCATTCAACACTCTCAGTGAATTACCTGAGAAGGAGAGTAGCCTCATCTAGATTGTCATTCTGTAAAAATATACACCAAGAAGGTCCTTCCATTCCTTCTACCTCTCATTTCTTGCTTGTTTGTTACAAAATCTTGGCCTAATGAAACATCAGATAGTGCAGAAGAGAAGCAGAATTGAAGCTGTCATTTTTGTCTGTGCTTATATCTGCTCTGCAGAGTGCACAGCAGTGCAGGGAGATGTCTGAGCTCCCCCTGAGCATGATGATGTGCAAATGCAGGGTCACAGTACCAACTTGGCTTGATAATGGATATAAATGATCACAGCTCCATGACTCAGGTGTAAAATCAGTCTTTTCAAAGCTCTTTAAATGGGGAGAAGTTAACTGGGTCAAAAGTGAAGCATTTATCCATGCCATTTTAATCCCACATCTGGCATAAAGTTGGTGTAAAAGTAAAAAGCAAACAGTAACTTGATACATAGCCAGTGCCTGGGTCTGTCCCACATGAAAATTATTTTTCTGGGAATTCTGATGGAGCACAGAGGTGGTTGACAGTGATGATACCACAGTGGGTAACTACCTGTCTGTAAATCCCTGGCTAGATGACTTCCAGCTCATAAACCAGCTCTGCAAATGGCTTGTCTTAGTGGTCTTGCTCATCTTATTCATGATGTAGGAACAAGCTCGATTGGCATAGAGCAGAACTGGGTGAACCTAGGGTGACCAAGAGTCAGCCATCTATTCAGCATAACTTTTTTCAAAAGTCCCCAATATATAATTTTGATCTGAGGGAGGCTCCTTCATTAGAAAGCATCTAAAAAATTTGGACCCAGACCACGGTTATCAGGGAGCACAGGAAGCATGAGTCCACACTTTTGTTTCCCACCATCCTCTGAAATATTTCACTCTCTTCCCAGAATTAGTGGTCTTTTGCAGGAGCCCGAGGGAGGCAGGGAGAGCACGTACTCGGCAGGGCTCTGTGTCTCACCGCATTGCATCCACACCTCTTCCTTTGCAGAGTACTCACATTGACGGGCACAAGAAGAACAGTGTGCGGCACAAACTGGTCTCCTTAACACTCAAGAAGAAATCCAAACTGACGGAGGAGGTGAGAGGAGACGCTTGGCCGCCTGGCAGCACAAGTGCCGATGGATTGTCTGCAGCCCTCTCTGACTCTCTTCTGCTTTTCCCTAGACAACATAGAACCAGCCCTCCTCTGGGTTTGGCGCTACCTGTCTCTCTGCCTGAAAGATTTAAGGAGTGTTTAAGGGGAAAGGTTGGCTTCCCGTGTCTCCTTGAGTCATTCTGCACCTCTCGCCGGCCTCCCCTCGGCTCCCGTTCTCCATCCATCCAGCACCTTCCCTCTCCTCTTTCACAGCCCTCCATACAGCTGCTGATACCTCTCACCACTCTGTGATGGTCTGAATGTTATCCCTGCTTTTAGCTTCCTGCCCTCCACTGTGGTATAGGCAGCAGAGATGGGGTCTCCAAATGCACTCACCCATCCTCTGCTCCAGTGCCAGGAGCAAAACTCCCCATGGGAGCAGTTAGCCCAAGCTGAAAGCTTTTGAAAATCCCATCTCAAAAGAGTGGGGAGCAATATATTTTTTTTGGTTGGGAGAGTGGTGACAGAAATGCAAAGACATGGATTCAGTCTTCTTTTACACACTACCACGTCTACCTCCAGAGCAGGCACAGTCTCACCTGACTGTAGCTACTTGAGAGCATGAAGATTGCTCATGGAGACTGTCACACTCCTTCCCTTTAGTGGGGTGAAATAGGTCCCAGGCAACTTACCCTAATGTCCCCCAGAACATACTCTAGAAATGGCTGTCTTTCTCCAGTGGCTCTAACCGGAGATTGGATTGACTAACTGAGACAGAGAACTGGTAGACAGACAAATGTCCTCCCTATTTTCACAAACAGCACCATGCTTGTGCGTCATTAGTGTGGGAAGCAAGTCCATTTTGTCAGGTTTAAATGATTTCTTTAATATGGCTGAGTTAAAGGGGTAGGTCCTCCTTGGCAATAAGCTGGTGTTATTCCAAAAATCCTTGGTGGCTCTCTCCCAGCTGCAGAACCAGCACAAAGCTGGGGTGCAAGGGTGGAATCATAGAAATCCTGGGCAAAGACCAAGCAGGTGGCAGTGTGACTAGACAGGACATTTTTCAGCTTCGCCCATGTGTGATTAAAGCCAACAAAGTCACACCTTCCCATCGCTGATAAAGTGCTAGATTGGAGAACTCCTGAGACCCCTCCCTGGCTGGTGGAGGAGTCCTCCTGGGCAGGGACCACACATTTGGGAGGGGGTGGGGGGGACATAGTAACTGGTTGTACTGAAAGAAAGCGATGTGTCTGGTTGGCAGGTGACAAAGAGACTTCACGACGGTGAGTCCACACTCCAGGGTAATAGCATGCTCGAAGACCGACCCACATCCAACCTGGAGAAGCTCCATTTCATTATTGGTAATGGCATCCTCAGGCCAGCCTTAAGGTTAGAAATCAAGACAAAGGTATAACCTTGCCATTCTTTTAACTCTGTCTTCCTTGAGCTATTCATTGAGCTTCCTTGAACCTTGAGACTCCCTTTTATTTTCCTTCTTCTCTGAGCAGCATCAGTCAGCTGTGGGAAATCTCAGCTGAAGCACAGGACTGGTGGTGCATGACATTGTAGAGACACTGCAACGATCAGAGTGACTGTCATTAGGGCAGTTAAATTAATATCCTTGCGATGCTAAAATGAACTTTTAACTACCAATCACATGCAGACTCGGTCTGTCTCTCTCTCTCTCTGTTCATGTTGAAAGCCTCCGTGTCATTAACACTTATGCTTTTTTCACTCCTATTGCAGGGATGAAATCTATTGTCAAATCTGCAAGCAGCTGACACAGAACCCATCCAAAAGCAGCCATGCCAGGGGTTGGATCCTGATGTCTCTCTGCGTAGGATGTTTTGCTCCTTCTGAGAAGTTTGTAAAGGTAAATTGTAGGTTATATTTGTCTCATGATTTATCTGCCAATACATTCTCTTTTCCATCCGTGGGACCGGCTTTTCTTCTTCATGTCACAGTAGAGGGAGTCATGGTCTTCATCTTTGCCAGCAATGAAAACGACATAAAGTTCCTAAGAAAAGTGCACATGACCCCAAGTTCAATGTCTAAAGTGGATCAGATGAGCCTCTCCTGAGACGTTGACTCTTTCCTGTGACTCTAAAGAGAGTGTAGGCCACCAGTTCAGATTGTAGAATCATAGAGTGGTTTGGGTTGGAAGGGACTGTTAAAGGTCATCTAGTCCAACCCCCCTGCAGTGAGCAGGGACATCTGCAGGTAATTCCTCTGGCATTGTAAATGTGTGAAGATGTGATTAAGTGACTTGTGGCAGGAAAGTTGATTGTGGGATCCTGAAAGTAAAGTAGAATTTGCACACCCAGAATAACCCACAGTTCTCCTCTGCTTATCATGTGCAAAGATCCTTGCATTCATTCAAGCATCTAGTTGTTTTGACAGTAGGACCTTAGGCATGTACTCTAACAAAACTGGCAAGGAATAGTACTACACAGCTAATTATAAATGTAACTTAGGAATAAAAAAAAGGCACATAGAAAGGGAAGGGTTTGATTTAGCTGGAAGTATGTTTTCATAGTTGCTCTCTGCGTGCTACAACTTGCCCCATCACGTGTCATACTGAAAACATCCAACTCTAAACAGCCACATAAGCGATGATATGTAACATATCTTCAGGGGCACTGAGGAGCAACAGGACTGAAGTCAGTGGGAGATACTGACAACCAGCTGACACTTTTGGACAGCAGGTTGTTCTTCAGGGTTTTCTTTTTTTCTGGACAAAGTTTTGTTGCTTATACTTGAACAGTTTGCCTTCCAAATGAGTTACACACCTAGTCTGATTAACACCCACTGGACTGCTCAAGTTAATCCCACACCTAAGAGTTTGGCTGGCTCAGGACAAAGGGCTCAGTGTTGTGTCTTTGCCACAATACAAGAGCCCTTTTGAATGTTGGATCCTGGACCTGCTCCCAAGTCTGCTGGAGATAAAGATGTTCCGTTAATTCTCATAGATATCAGATTGAGTACTGAGTCCTTAGCACTGAAAGAGCTGAAGCCAAGAATAGAAGTTCCTCCTTCATCCCCAGGTCTTGCCAGGATGAAATCTAATAAAGCATTTAAATCACTGCAAAGTGGCAGAAAATTAAATTATGTCTGGAAACGAGATCTGAGAAAGTATGCCACAGGATGTTGTGTGGGTTTAAATCTTTAACAGTGGAAGATTATTTTAGGTGAGTGAAGCACTTCTCAGAAATAATTTATGAGTAGCTCTGGAGACTCGGACATAGAATCACAGAATGATTTGGGTCAGAAGAGACCTTCAAAGGTCATCCAGTCCAACCCCCTGCGGTGAGCAGGAACATCTTCAACTAGAGCAGGTTGCTAAGAGCCTCAGGGTCCAACCTCACCTGGAATGTTTCTAGGGATGGGGCATCTGCCACTTCTCTGGGCAACCTGGGCCCGTGTTTCACACGTACCTCTGCCCAAAGTTATGATCCCTCTTGAAACACACGGCAATATTCCCAACAGCTTTGGAGAGGGTTTGTGATAATTCTGCCCTCATTCATCACCCTTTTGCACCTTGAGCTGCTGGAGATTCAGCAGCCTGTGGTGACTGAAGCTCCTTGAGTGTAAGTGCAAACAACACTTGCAGCAGCCCACATTGTGGTTTGCAAGCCCCAGTCTTGCAAAGAGCAACACAGAGGTAGTGACCTGGGCAACACCTTGGGGCACCTCTGAAGCCGCTGTAGTTATCCACAGGGACATCATTGACACCTTCCAGCTCAAAATGTTATTTTTTGGAAATAAAGCATTCTCACGATGAAATGTTAACTGCCCCCAAACCACGTATTTTCCCATCCAGACCCAGGTTTTTATTTTGTGAAAAGTAGAGGTATATTCGAATTTTGTGAACAGATTTGTTCAGTGAACTCTTCTGTTCCAAAGCTACGTTAACCCAGGCCACATAGTCCATACGCTGTCCTGGGCTGGGAGACAAACTCCATGTCAGTGCCAGACCTTACTCTCAGACTCTTAATCTATTAGTACCATGTTTTCCTAAGTTAGTAGTCAGACAAAATCTGATTTACTGTGACTACTGCTTTAACTATGCAATAGGTGCCCTTGAATATACAGTAGCCACGCGTTGGCCATTAGCCAGTTAGCTAGGTGACCTCTTGTTAACTTCACATCTTTTTCAACTGATGCCTTAAATTGTCTTTTAGCAGTAATTATCCTCCAATTTAATAGAAGGAAAAGCTTAGAAGGGTAAATGTCTCTTAGCATTTCTTTCCTATACTCTTGCAGCAAATGTTATATCAGACTCCTGGACACTTTCCTCCTGAAACCTCTAGGCTCTAACTTTAATAGCAGCAATATTATGGAAAAAAGATGGGGGGTTTCAGGAAACTTGTGCCTGGACGTTATTCCACAACCTTCAAAGTGTCTGTTAGACCTGAATATTTTGAGAAGGGTTTAGCTGATAATGAGACAGTCTTCAATATGTTTTTCTGCTCCCAAATATGACGGTCACTCTTTGAATTCCATTAGACATGTTTATCTCATCATTTGTTAAGCATGTGTCAAGACACATTAGCACTGCTGTTCTTTGTACCTTTCTTTCCGCTAAAATTGGACTTTGGTGGGAAGGTTCAGTCACAAGGAAGGAGAAATACAAAAAATACTTAATTAGATAGTTCATTATAAACAGCATAATTAAAACTACACTTTTACACAGCATCAGCTACTTGCGATCACTTGCAACAGCTGCCATCCATATAACCTGCCTGTATCGCTGGGTTATTTGGGTGTTTAAGTTACCATTGACAGACATATCTGTCTCTCTGCCCGTGTTATTTATGGACTGACAGTGTTAGAGAGCAGTCGGTGTTACTGAAGGAGCAGCTATGTGTTATCGTTCTGAGAACTCTATCTAGAAATTCTCTTTGAAAAATACGAGTTACAGAACTCTTGGTCTTAGCTACCTTTTTGGCCAAGATATTTATGTCGTATTTTTAATCTTTCATATTGTGAAGTCACTGGATTTCATTTTCCC
>NW_010407482.1:0-10832 GCF_000710305.1 Buceros rhinoceros silvestris | reverse complement strand
CCCTACAATAACGTAGTTGTATTTTTAACTTCCAGTGAAGTGCTTCAACTTCTGGCTTAGGATCTTCTAAAATGCTATTTAAAATCTGACTAAAGAAACATCTGTTGAATATAATTGTGAAAGATCTTTTGTACTGCAGCTAAGTGTTCTGAGCGACATCTGCTTGCAATTCCCCTGGATCATTGTTTACACATCTTTTTGGCCAATACTCAATAACATTGTATAATCTCCACCGAGGCCAGAAATGCACCGTGTAAGAACAAGGCAAGGGTGCACACTCTCTCTCAGCTTCCAGAAATATGATGTAGGAACATCCTGAGCCAGAGGGGAATCACTGCTGTTAATTCCAGAGGGGTTTCTCCAATAAAATGTTGCTTGTTAACCTCTGCAAACACCCAGCCTCTAGAGACGATAGTCTAACCCATGCATTCCCTGCTGCCAACAGTATTTGAGGAACTTTATCAACGGAGGCCCCCCAGGTTATGCTCCCTATTGCGAAGAGAGGCTGAGGAGGACATTTGCCAATGGGACAAGGACACAGCCACCCAGCTGGTTGGAGCTGCAGGTACGTGCCACTCCATCCCCTCCCCAGGCAGCTGTGGCTCAGGGTTTAAGCATTACTATCATGGGAACCACATCTCTGACAGGATAGGAAGTAGGATGACAAAATGCCTGTTTCTCTCAGGAATTTTCAGATGTTTCCAAGATATTACATTCCCCATGCATCCTGGCTGTGCTCCAGAGTGTGTGGAAAATCAGTCCCTCGGCTACATCGATACTTGTGCATTAAATGTGCTCATGAATGTTCTCGGGCATTGAGGCCAGCTGGCACAGAGCAGGCTCCCATCTAGGAAGCTCTTCCAGATGAAGGTGGCTGCAAGCAAACTGTCTGCTGAGAATGGTCCCTGGGACCTGTTCGGAGATAGCTGTAGCTGGAACAGGCACCATTTGTGCAATAACTGCTCATTTTCTATGCTGGTTTACCACCACAGCTGTGATCCAGCACCCAGACAGGCTTGGATTTACTGGGTTAGGCACTTTGATGACTGAATGTGTTAAATAAAAAACCTGTGACTTTCAAGTGTTTGCATTGGCTCACCGTACGGTCTCTTGTTGAGAAGTATGTTACGGTAGTATTGCGAAGCAGCCAGTCAGTGGGATGAGGAATGAGAAAGCAGTTACCTCCGCTGGATGGAAGAGTGAGTAGGTAAATAGTCTCCATGGGATTGAAATACATGTGCCTTTATAAAGTTTGTCTTTAATCCATTAGGCAACCAAGTCCAAGAAACCTATCATGCTACCTGTCACATTTATGGATGGGACAACAAAAACACTGCTGACTGACTCTGCAACAACTGCTAAAGAGCTCTGTAATTCTTTGGCCGACAAAATCAGCCTGAAGGACAGATTTGGCTTTTCGCTTTACATTGCACTTTTCGACAAGGTATGTCTTAAGTTATATTCCTGACTAGCTCTGTGATAGAAAGACCCTGTGCTCTGAGCAAATGTCCAGCCTTAAGGTCAGGAAGGAACATTTCTGCAGTGTAAGTGCCAGCATGATTTTCACTTATTAGAGTAGTAAAACGCTGGAGCAGAGTTGTAGAGACACTGTGAAATCTCCCTCCTTGGAGATATTCAGAATTTATCAGGACAAGGCACGGAGCAGCCTGATCAAAGATGGACTTTCTCTGACCGGTGGGCTGGACCAGAAGCCTCCAGAAATGCCTTTCCACTTATGTTACTGAGTGATGTTAAGCTCTTACTCTCAGTCAAGCTACTTTGAGGTGAATTTCCAGTAAAATGAACAGGATGGATTTTTATGCAAGGGATCAACTACATTTAATTAGAAAGCTAACAGTTGAAGTTAACCTACCAAAATGAGCTAAAATCCAAGCTGCCATACCTGCACTGGCATTTAACCCCGTTTATTTAACCCAAAAATATACCTTTTTCAGAAATTCTGTAAAAATAAAGGTGGGTGTAAATGAGAAGGGAAAACAGATCTAGGATAAAACTTCATCAGGTGAAACAACAGCTGCAAGCCAAAGAAACAGAATTATTCCTACAGCTGCTGTGTAAGAGGATAAAGTATATCCTCACCTCCAGACGTGGCCACCTCTGTCTGTGGGTGGAGAAGAAAGTGGTTTATACTCCATGTTCTTGGTCTTTTTTGAGGAGATACTCATCCGGGGATGTTCACTCTGAGGAGATAGAGTGCTTTAGGAGCTTCATGCCAGACCACAGTGAGAAGGCAGGGGTGATAAATCATTTGTAACAGGACAGGTTTTTTTTATTCTGGATTTGTCTGTGCGTAGCATGGTTGGATCCAAGTCCATGACTTTGAAACAGAGTGTTTCGAAGCACAGTATGAATAAACAATAGTTTATAATGAGACTGTTGACTTTGCTAATTCATGTTGATGCTTTCCTTTCATTCTGGATGGGAAATTGGAGCTACTCAATCTTGGCTGGCTAGTAGAGATAGATGCTTTGATTTATTTTGGTTATGAAGGGAGTCTGGATGAGTGACTCAGAGATAGATATCTCTACCTAGAAAGGTCAGCATTTAGTCAGGTGAATGCCACGTTTTCCTCTGCCCTGACTAGGTCTCCTCACTGGGGAGCGGCAATGACCATGTGATGGACGCTGTGTCTCAGTGTGAGCAGTACGCCAAAGAGCAGGGAGCACAGGAGCGCAATGCGCCGTGGCGGCTCTTCTTCAGGAAGGAGATCTTCACTCCTTGGCACAACCCAAGTGAGGACAATGTGGCCACCAATCTCATTTACCAACAGATTGTGCGAGGGGTGAAGTTTGGGGAGTACCGGTGTGACAAGGTATGTGACCTCAGCAGCCACTGGTCTGGTCCGACATGTATCCTCAATATGGTGAAACAGATTTCACTGAAGGGGGTGGGAAATCTTCCTCCCTGGACACATGATAGCTTGAGGATTATGATATTTGCTTGGGAAACAGTAGCTATAGGAATCAGATTCTCTTGGCTGGGGATGGACTGGATGCTCCCACGTGCTGCATGAGCATTCCCTCCTGGTGAATTTTGGATAGCAGAGTGAATGGCCACTTCATCTATCAGCCTCAGTTTGGAGGGCCACAGGTAGTCTGTAACCAGATCACAGCAGGATCCTTTCTGGTGAATCCTGATATGACTTATACATAAGAAATACTTTTCAGGATACCTTGACCTCTGCCATGCAATACAACCCAAATAATGCCAATGTACACTGAAGGAACATTGTCAGCAGAAGTCTACTTCTAGTAGAAGTCTACCTCTAGACTCTCTGGGAGCTTACAGCATTATTCCAGTGTCACTGAAATGAACATCTCAAGAAACATTAAAATCTTTGACTATGTCTATCACCAGGATGTCATCCAGGTGTCAACCTGAAAATATCTCATTTCACCGACACCTAATCATTCTCTTGTGGTCTGGTAGAGTCCAGTCACCTTGGGAACTTAATCATCTTTTCCCATCTATATTGCATTATTGCAGCTCTTTTATCCTCTCAGAAGTCCTGCCCTTTCTTCCTCCCTTTCTTTTGCTCCTGGTCTTCTTATGCTGATTATCATCTCAATAGCTCTATTATTTCACCCCAAAGTACTTGAAATGTAGCTGCACTGAAGGACAATTTACAGCTCTGCATTATGGGTAGGTTCTTCAGTTGCTGGGCTGCTCAAGTATGAGAAATGGTGGATACATGCAGTTTTCATCCTTAAACTTTGTCAACCATAGCAAAACCCCACCCTGCTGACAGCAGGTGTGAGAAGAGACTGAAATGCAAGTGAAGATTGAGACAAATGTGTTCACACTCAGCACGGGGTGCATGGTACTGGTCACTGAACATGTTAAGGCTTCACCATAGGTTTTATGGCCAATCTCCTGATCTTTAGATGTGCAAAAAGCACTGGTGAAGTTCTGCTGAAAGGAAGCATCTTCACACCGTGCTGAAGCAGCAGTACATCCAGCCTCCACAAAGAGCCACTTGAGGCATGGAGGATGGATGTTGAGGTGATGGCCTGGTCACAGCATTAAATTGGCTTACTTGGCTCCCACAGGAAGAAGATCTGGCAGAACTGGCTTCCCAGCAGTACTATGTCGACTACGGATCAGAGATGGTACTGGAAAGGCTGCTAAATCTAATTCCATCCTACATCCCAGACAGAGAAATCACAGCTTCGAAAACAGTGGAAAAGTGGGCTCAGCTCATTATAGCTGCACATAAAAAGGTGGGGACAATAGATCACCTGGCAAGGACCAAGCCATGCTTCAGTATCTTCGTGTGCCTTTTAAACCTATGTCGAACATCACAGCTCGGCTCTTAGCCTGGCCTGAACCTAAATCAAAGAGAAAGGGCAGGTTTTGTACTAGCCGTATGCAGGTTTACCACTGGTTTTGAGGCAAGATCTGATAGAAGACAACCTGCAGAGGTCCACTGTGAGAAGCAAAATGCCATCTCTGGATCTCATTCCTATTATACAGGATTGTGGTGTTATTGGTTGTATTATTGGTGGTTCATGTCTCCAGGCAATGTCAGGATCTTACTGTGCCAAGCATTGGATAAAACCTCTCTGACTTCCATTAGAACATTCATGATGCCCTCCCACAGCTACACCTTCCATAACCCATTACCCATAACTTACAACAAGTCATGAGGGTTGGTCATCCAGGCATGAGAACTGGCATTGATTTAACAGCAAGACCCAGCTGCAGATGAAGACCAGATTAAGACTCCTAAAATGTAAGCATCTCCACGTGCGTTAGGAGTCTCACCTGTCATTACTGTCCATGGAGACTCAGATATGCAATTCAGTTGGATCTTGCAAGTCCTCCATCAGCTTGTCAGCTGCAGGCTGTGTCAGGTATCTGAGGATGTCCTAAATAAAGCCAGATGACTGTGAGTAAGGGCTGCTGAATGTCCATTTCTGTTAAAGGACTGAAACCCAAAGTTTGCTGAGATGAAGCCCACCCAGACTAGTCGCTCTGGATGCTGGCCTAGCCTTCTCAAAGTCAGGTTATTTCCTGAAATGTGAACAAAAGCCCACGACTTTGTCCAAACTATCACTTGTTCGTGTAGGACATTGTTTGGCCCTTAGACCCATTGAGACCTTAATTAATATTAGTTGCAAGATCTTCAGATGAACTGGTTTTGTTTGCTCTCTGCCTGGATATAACTGGGTTTGTGCTTCATGTTGGTTGTGGTTTGATTTCTCTGTAGGGAATTTACACTCAGAAGAGGGCAGACCCAAAAAAAGTCAAGGAAGAGGTAGTGGATTTTGCACGATTCAAGTGGCCTTTGCTGTTTTCTCGGTTTTATGAAGCCTTCAAATTCTCAGGTGAGTCAGTAGAGGACATACCTGGAGTACAGAATGATCCAAAGCCAAAGGCTGGAGAGATGGGGCACCTCAGACAAGATTTTAATGGACCATCTAGCTGGTCTTTTTTGGATACATTGTTTTTTTGGTGCATCCTGGTTAGCAATAGATCAAGCTGTGAGTCTGCCACAGTTCCTCTTACTAAAGTTAAAACTGTGGGTTTTGATCACTGAAATACACACATTTTCTATGTCCTAAGACCCTTCATGAATCGATGGTATGTCTTGCCTTCAATCCAGGGCCTAGCCTGCCTAAAAATGATGTGATTGTCGCTGTCAACTGGACAGGGGTGTACTTTGTGGATGAACAGGAGCAGGTTCTCTTAGAGCTCTCTTTCCCAGAGATCACAGCTGTGTCAAGCAGCAGGTAAGGAGGAATCTACTTAGCTGGTAATCTCACCATAAATCAGTCTTTTTCCAGGCTTTGACTCTTGATGCCATTATGCTTCTTGTTTATGTCTCCTATAAAAAACACATCCCAGAGGGGGAAAGCTGCAAGGGCAGAGTTTCACTTTGGCTACCATTAAAGGCGATGAATACACTTTCACGTCCAACAATGCAGAGGATATCCGAGACCTGGTGGTGACCTTTCTTGAAGGACTAAGGAAAAGATCCAAGTATGTGGTTGCTCTCCAAGACAACCCAAACCCTGGTACGTAAATAGCCCAACTCAGTGGTAAACACAGAGACAGGTTAATTACTCTCAAGGGATGTGGGAAAAAAAAATCAAACTAATGGTTGTTTTTCTTGCAGTGGGAGAAGAATCCGGATTCCTCACCTTCCTCAAAGGAGACCTCATAGTTCTGGACCAGGACACAGGAGAACATGTCATGAACTCAGGGTGGGCTAATGGGTTCAATGAACGAACCAAGCAGAGAGGGGATTTCCCCACTGATTCCGTCTACGTCTTGCCTACAGTCACCATGCCTCCGCTGGAGATCGTGGTAAGCTGGCTTACAGAATGGCACAACTTGATAAAAGGCCCGAGGATGTCAAAGCCTTCCTGAGAGATTAGATCTGGCCAGAGTCCCCTTGATGATAAGGTAGAAACCAAAGTGGATGAGAGATGTGACAAGCTGTCCAAGGCGGAAGTGATCTCAGCCTTCCTTCTGTCCTTGTCGCTTTGAACACAAGTTTGTGACTTGGAATAGCCATGGGCCGTGCTAAATCCCTCCAGCTGGCCTGATTACTTGAAGGTTCATCTGAGGCTGGAGGGAACCACTACGTTCACGTGCGGACCTGTAGGAACCAAAGCACGTTATCTTTGATAAGAAATGATCCACACTATGGAATTGTTTGTTATTCCTCACATTAATGACTCAGAATGACACAGAGAAACGACAGTTGCACAGTTCTTACTATTAACTGAAATTAGTGGGTTATACTTGTTCACTCTCTGTTCTCTGCATTTTGTATGTGCTCCTCTCTGAACACATCAGTTATATCAAATATACTGGGTGACAGAGTCCTTTTTAATCCCACAGGCACTGGTCACAATGACCCCTGACCAACGACAAGATGTTATCAGAACCTCTCAGCTGGCCATTTCAGACAGTGAAGAGAGAGTAAAGCCTTACACCTTGGAGGAATTTTCCTATGATTATTTTAGGTGATTTTTTTAACCATTCTTAAAAATTATAGGAATAAGAATCCATCTCCAGGTAGCTTGGGAATGAGGAAATTATTGGCTGTTGGGAGAGATTGAATATCCCCTTGTGTGACTTTGTACAACTGCAACCTCCAATTTAGCTCATGGCATCTGAGCTGTAGATTTTCCACAGACAAGGTTTTATGAAGGATTTCTTCAGATTGGCTCAGCACAGGTATAATAGTGTGAAATTTAGTAGTACATGGGAAGCTGTGCTTAGTGGTTTGACATTCCTTTCCCATGATCCCATTCACCGCCTTAGACCATATAGACAACAGTTAAATTAGGTGTGGGTGTTTTCATCTGATCTCCAAAGATTTAAACGTGCACCACTGCTGACCAGACTGATCCCAAACTCCCACTCCTTTCAGATGGGCTGGCAATCCAGAGACAGACCAGGTCCTCTGGGATGTCTTCATCCTGGTAGGCTTGTTCTACTAGGCAGTTTTCTTTCAGTGTTGCTGCCATGACCATCCATTGCCATCATCCTTCCTCTTGTGGTTAGAAGATTTTTGGGGTAGGGAAGGTTGTTTTGGTGTCGTACTTGGGTAGGGTCCTAGAAAAGTACCAAAGGTTCTCTTTGGGCAGAGCAGGATTCTTGCTAAACTGTGAAGTCCTATTTGGTGTAACAGTTCATTAGCCAGGTGCTGTGAAACGAGAGCCTCAAGCTGTCCCTTTTATCCCTGTAACCTCTCCATCTTTCCTCTTGCTTTGCCTTTTCCACCAGACCTCCTCCCAAGCACACACTCAGTCGGGTCATGATCACCAAGAGCCGCGGGAAGGACAAGCTGTGGTGTTACACCCGTGAGCCCATCAAACAGCCATTGCTGAAGAAGATCCTGGGAAGTGAAGAGCTGTCCCAAGAAGCTTGCATGGCCTTCATTGATATCCTTCCACTGCCTGGGGCAGCCCCTCTGCAACAGGTCTGACAGGCTGAGCAGGCTCTTTAGGGTGCCAAATAAAGCCCATGGAAAGCATTGTGGTCCCTCTTAAAGGCTTTGGGACCATGTCACAGGCTTGGAGATGGGTCTGAATCCTGAAATCTGTACTTAAGCATCTTTGAGATCTGAGGGGTGTCTACTTCTTAATAAACTAGGGCCAGGGAACAAGTTATTGCATCCTGCTGGTCCACACTGCTTAGTGGTTAACTCACCAGCTCTGTTCCAGCTTGCTTCAGCTGTATCTCTCCAAAATGCCTCTGCCATGAAAGGCTCTAGACCTAATCAGTGTGGATGCAAAACAGTCCTCATGGCCTCAGGAACAGGGTTCGATGCCTGAACATCACTTGTCAGAATGTACACAGCATGGGAGAGGTGAGTTGAGTGCAGACATAGATCCAATCTGTTGAAGTAGCCTTTATTTTTTGGTGGGGCTTTGCTTTAGAATCCAAACTTCGTGGCTTTAACAGTTCTGCTAGTATAAGCCTGTGTGGATTAGTATTACTATATATATTATATATAGTATATATATACTATATACTACTGCTGCTACTACTGGTTTCCTCTTACTAGCAAATAATAACAGGAGGAGGAATTAAAAGAACCGGCAAAAAAAAATAAGACATTTGAGATTTTATACTTTTCCTGTTGCTGTGTCATACATGTTAATTCAAAAAACTATGTCCTGTTCTTACGTGGAATAGTTGCAATACGGCACGATGGTGAAGGTCATCATTTTGTTTATGTACTACAGCTCCACTGGTGTCTGACACGAGCTGAAAATCTGGTCTTTTACAGTGGTACCTGGATGAGTGATTAGACAATGCATGATCACACGTGGCTTCCTTAGGTCTGCATATCCTGACTCCAAATCAATTCTTTCAACCTGAGTTGCATGATAAAGAGAGAGAGACTGCTGATGACCTCCTAAAGCAATTAAAAGCCTTTACAATACACTGTGCTTCCTCCACCATATTGCAGCCACTTCTGTTGTCATGTGTCAGATGTCTTTAATAACATCATCAACAGAATGGCTTCCCCAGATATCTCTATTAGCTGATCCTTGACTCCTACCTCCCACCAGTGCTGAAGTATATGGGTGACTACCCATCCAAAAGGACCCGCTCAGTTAATGAGCTGACAGACCAAATATTTGAAGGTGCCTTGAAAGCTGAACCCCTGAAGGATGAAATCTACTGCCAGACCCTCAAGCAGCTCACAGACAACCACATCAAGTAAGACTTGTTCGATCCTCTTGGCCCAAATTCGCTAGCCTGATTGGGCAAAGGAGACCTGAAGTGTCTGTGCTGTGAGTGATTTTCTACCTCCTCCATCCCCCCTTGTGTAGGTACAGTGAAGAGAAAGGCTGGGAGCTGTTGTGGTTGTGTACAGGCCTTTTTCCCCCGAGTAACATCCTCCTACCCCACGTCCAGAGGTTCCTGCAGTCCCGGAAACATCACCCCTTGGCAGCAGATTGCATCCAGAGACTCCAGAAAGCTCTGAGGTACGGTACCAAAAGACCTCCTAGTCCTGACTGTGCCACAGCATCCAAATATGTGTGAGAAAATATGAGTAGGAGATATTTTGGTGGCTGGGGGGACAGTGAAAGCTCATAACCTCTCTCTGTTTTTGACCAAGCTGAACGAAAGTGACTTTGGATAGAGGATGTCACTGATAAACTGTGTGTGGCAAAACAGAGATTAATTAAGTTGACTTTGTCCAAGTCCACTTAAGTCACCTACAACCTAAGCAAATACACATTCTCCATTACAATTTTTCTTTGTTCTTTTTAGAAGGGAGTAAAACTAATATTAAGCAAGTAGCTGAAGTTACTCAAAAAAGAATATGTTATAAAATGGAAGATTTAAACAAAGGATTCTGGCTTTGATGCTGTGGCACTTGCCACCTCCATTTTGCAGGAATGGATCCAGGAAGTACCCACCCCATCTGGTAGAAGTGGAAGCCATTCAACACAAAACCACCCAAATTTTCCACAAGGTTTACTTCCCTGATGACACTGATGAGGTAAGCAGGAGAGGAGGAACTGGGACTGGGCAGGGAGCTGGCTCTGGCAGAGCTAGCGAGTAGGCAACCGAAATTATTCCTTCTGACCTGAGATGACACAGAAATCATGAGACTGCACTCAGGAACCTCTCACTGAGCATCTTACACACTAATAAGGCAGCTGTTTGTATTGATGCCAGAGCAGATATGCATGTTCTTGCAGATACTGCTGTCTCGTGCTACTGATTAGTCTTCCTGTGAGGCTCGCATCTCTCTCTCCCCCCTTGTGCCCTTAGGCACAACTAAATTCTTGTATTTCCAAGTGGGTTTAAGTGTCAAGCAGTGCATAACCATGAAAGGAAAAGGATGGTTCCTCTCCAGCATCCATCTGGACTGCCAGAGTAGCATAATTCTAGTACAACATGTGTCTGCGCTGAAGAGCTGCTGAACACCAGCAGCACAGATCTCCAGGCCAGTCTCTTGTAGGATGTGGAATATGGGTCCTGGTGGTTTGGTGGTTCAGGCTAACACAGTCTTGCACGTGGTGGTCAGAAGTTTAAATTCCTTAAACTGCTGTGAACTGGATCTCTTTAAGTGGGCAGAGCAAAACTGAGGTGATGTAAATGCTGAACACAGCTCAAAAGGCAAAACTAGGACTGGGACCTGCAGGCAGGTGGGACAGCCCTTTAGATATCCCATCTACACACAAAGCAGAAGTCGTCTCCCCTCTCTTCAGCCATCCAGTAGACATTTGTTCTAAGCCAGGCATCTGACCTTCTCATCACCAGTGGAGAGGCAGTTGGGACAAATCAGCCTGGAAGTGTATGTATATATATATAGTGTGTGTGTGTATATA
>NW_010407481.1:0-10375 GCF_000710305.1 Buceros rhinoceros silvestris | reverse complement strand
CTGCTGGCTCATATTCAATCAGCTGTCAACCTGCACCCCCACGTCCTTTTCCGCTGGGCAGCTTTCCAGCCACTCTTCTCCAAGCTCCGTGACTTTCCCTGGCACTGAGGTCAGACTGACAGGCCTGTAGTTCCCCGGGTCCTCCTTCCAGCCCTTCTTCTAGATGGGCATTACATTGGCTAACTTCCAGTTGATTGGTACCTCCTCTGTTAGCCAGGACTGCTGGTAAATCATGGAAGGTGGCTTGGTGATCACTCCCACCAGCTCCCTCAGAATTCTTGGGTGGATCCCACCTGGCCCCATAGATTTTTGCACATCTAATTGGTGCAGCAGTTCACTTACTGTTTCCTCTTGGATTACGGGGCCTTGATTCCACTCCCCATCCCTGCCTTCTCCTTCAAGAGGCTGAGCACTCAGTGAGCTGCTCTTGCCATTAAAGACTGAGGCAAAGATGGTATTCAATACCTCAGCCTTTTCCTCATCCTTGGTCACTACATTTTCACCTACATCCAGCAAAGGATGGAGATTCTCCTTAGCTCTCCTTTTGCTCTTGATGTATTTATAGAAACATTTTCTGTTGTCCTTTATGGCAGCGGCCAGACTAAGTTCTGCTTGGGCTTTAGCCTTTCTAATCACCCTGCATAACCTCACAAAAACCTTTTTGTTTTCTTGAGTGGTCTGCCTCTTCTTCCATGGGCTATATACTTTCCTTTTCCTCTTGAGCTCCATTTGCATGTTTCAGGTAGAAAAGATAGTACCACTTTCCTATGCAGAGATTGAAAACAAGTGAACAAACAAACCCCTAAAAGACAAAGCATCATCGCTCTCATTCCCCCAAAGAGGTTAAGATCCCTTGGAGAAAGAGGATAGTTATTTGTCAGGGAAAATCCACTTATCTGTGATACAGAGACAAAATAACACCAGAGAAGTGCAATATGGAAGTGCCTGGAGGAACTCTGCATGATCCTTAGGTGGAAAATGACAGTATACTTTATAAACAAGACTAAATATAAGGTTTCCTTGAAATACTTTTCTCTAGGAAGACTTGGAGAACCTAGCACTGGTACCTCTGACAGAATGGAAGTACAGGAATTAAGTATCAGTCAGACCAACAAGAGAGTTCTAATTCAGGCAAACAGACTGCAAGATCCAGCCTGCAATGTATAACTATTCCATCCTGCATCAGGTCTGAGACTGCAGAGGAATAACATCTACTATTGCACAAGGAAAGCTCAGGAGTTCGACCAGGCTAGTAACTGTGACACTGCTTACTTCCCACCGTGCACCTAGCGATGCTGGTGTGTGGCACACAAGAAAGGTCTTCCCATTTCTTAAGAGGATGAATTGCAGTGCAATTGCACAGATGAATGTGCAAGGCAACCTCCTTCCCCTTATTTATATAAGACAGGCACAATCTTGTCCTCTTCTCTTAAATTACATCCCCTCAGATTTTTCACTTTCAAAGCAGGTGGCCTTTGGTCAGGAGAGACTCTTCCGTCACAGACTGACAAGGGAACCAGAGTACCTAATTTAATCAAAGACACAGGGATACACTATTGCCCATTCGGTACAGAACTTTCACAGGACAGAGTCATGCATTTAGTCAGCCACCTAACTCTAGCTAGATCCTTCAGTTATGAGTCTGGTCTCAAAATAATGTTGAATATTTACCTTATTAATTTGGCTGGGTATATTATTGATGAAAGCCTAATTGTGCATTATTGGTAACTGAATGGAAGAGAAACAGATGAACAGAATACCCAATGAAGAGAACTGCAAACACTGCAAAGCAGTCACTAGCATTCTAACCAAAAACCTGTCTTTATTAAGCTGATTCATATTTTAAAAATTTAAATATAAGGACATACATGTTTCTATTTCTAGAGTTTTCCTTGTCACTTCCAAGACAGATCATCCTGTGAAATTGGAGCATAACATCAGCTGTACAGAAGGAAGGTCTTCAAGTGATAGTACATGATACTGCATTTAACAGTGTTCCTGTGCCAGAACTGCCCCTGTTAGCACAGTAGCATGACCAAATTAGACCTCCAGGACTCCCGTCCTTGGCAGGCCCCGGCCCCCCCGTGCCCGGGTCTGTGCTGTCCGGAGGTAGAGCAGCGACTCTTTCACGGGCACCCCCTTGCCGTGGGGAAGGAGCTTGTGTGCCCTTGTGAGGTTGAGAGCTGTGCTGGTGGTGGCAGGTGCCTCCGGTGGGGTCTCCCAGGCCAGACAGGTCTCAGCTGAAGGGTCAGACAAAGTGTGTCCACGGGCAGGATGGGCTCACTAGCCTTCGGGCACCATCCTAGGAGAAGGACAACTCTGACCCCAAACCCGGGCAGATGGAGCTCGTTTAGCCCTGTAAGGCTCCATCTAAGAGAAGGACACTCTAACCAAACCTACGACCCAAGGACTTCGCTGTCACTGTCCAAGCTCGCTGGGCCCTGGCAGATGAACCTCAGGTGTAAAGGGTGGAGCCAGTTCCGCGCACGCTGCGCCTCACCTAAACAATCCACCGCGCAGCCCCGAAGGGTGCACTCATCGCTTGCAGTGAGCGTGGGAAAAGCCCTTCCCAGATCTTCGTTCACGAAGCCAAGCCATGATGATGATGACGTGCCAGTCTGCATATTGAGTGGAAGATGAAAAGCAATAATTTTTCTTCATATACAGCTCAGTGAGGACAGTTCGAAACCTGCCACACAAAACTTCTTTAATAATGCAATCCAGTGACTTTGATTTGAGGAATATGCAAAAGAATAAACAACCTATTAATCTAAATTTTCTCGTTTGCCTGAAAGCACAAAGTGGCAATGAACAAACCTCTTGTCCACATTAAGTGTACTGAAATGCAAAACTGCTTGTTTTCTCACCCTACAGTTACTGAGGAAAAAGGAGTGGGGAGAAGAGGGAAGGGAGAGAACAGGCAAGGGAAGCAGAAATGGTTTTAATATAAATTGCTCAGTCAAAACACAGGGCACAATGAATTCTGAAGAAGGCTTTCATGTATTGCTACATGAAGGCACTTACTTTAACACAAGTGGAAATGCTCTGAAGATCAGTGCAAGAGATAGCAGTACTAAGGCACATTCTAGAAAGGAACAAGTATCCCCAGTCTAACCAGCTCTCAACTGAACCCATAATGTCAAGATGATGAAACATTGGTAGTAGCTTCATTAATGTTATCAGTGGTTTTGTTTGTTTTGGGAAGTTCCACTATAAAATACAGGTGAATACCCTGATTAATGTTAGTCTCCTGACTGCCGTCTGCAGTTGTGTGCTTTGCTTTGTTATTCTAATGTACTTGCAGACTGCAGAGGTGCTTTCACTATCCATCCACAAATTTTAACATCTGAAACAGAATAATTCTAGAAGCACTGTCAGTCTGACTCAGACTGAGTCTACTATGCCTGAGCACTAAGAGTGTCACTGGAGGATCTTTAGGCATTTGGCTGAACAGTTTTAGGAGACATTCTTGGTTCCCCTACAGCCTTTTTCACAGCTTGAGAAGGGCAGAGAGATATTAAAGTTGCTTGTCAAAGCAGCTTCACTACATCTATGGTTCGGATAAAATATGGATAATTTCAGTCAAACTCTTCTCTGTGTGTATAGTAAATTATAATGTATATCAGAAAGTTAGGAAAAAGAAAAACGCTACTTCGTTTCCTGTAACATAAACAGGCTTTTGGAAGAAGTGAAAAAATACTACGACAACTTTGGCATGAGTAGAATCATAAACTGAGAAGAGGATAGAACCTATGCCATAGAGGAATTATTATCTGTGGAATAAGCATCCATAATACTTCTTGTATTTAAAGTTCAGGATAAAGCTCAAAATACTTGCAACTAGGGTATTTTCAGTAAAATGTTATTTGAGTCAATATACTAGTCATCCTTCTGCTTTGCTTACCACTCTTCAGTTAAAGCCAGACAACACAAATTTAGCAGCCTGTTGAAGCTACAGTTGTAAACAAGAGATCTGAAGTTATGTATAAATTGTTTCCTGAGTAAGAGAAGTTTTTTGGTGCTAAGAGCAAGTTTGGCCTGCAAGATGGTGTATCACCACCAAGCAAAGCTGTAATAAAACCATAGATTTTATATAGCGTCATCTACTGAAAAGGACACTCTACTTTCCTCCAACCTTTCATTCCCATCTTCTCCATTATGCCAGCACAGCTGCCTTACAGCCTCGCTGGGAACAGGACAAGAAACTGATGAAACTGAAAAATAACATCTTTTTTCCAGGTTGTTTTTGTCTGGATCAGTTCTGTGCTGTCTTCACTACACAGCCAACTGCACCTCACAAAGAAAGGGAAGAAAATTAGGAGCAGAGAGGAGGCCAAAGACTACTCCTTCTCTCACCAGTGCTGACCTAAAACTGCTTATCTACCCACTGGCTCAGTTGTCTTTCTTAGTGTCCTGGTTTGAGTTAGAACAGAACTCATTCTGTTCAGTAATTTTACTTTTCAGCTCAGTCTCTTCTCTACAGCTGCACTTTCTGAAGTTAAAGCCATAATTTTGCAGACCGCATCTGCTTCCAGAAGTGACAGAGCTTGATGTTCACAGTTACTGCCAGGGATTGGTGTGCAGAAAAGCTCTTGCTTATACTTGCCCCTGTGGAGACCAAGATCACTGCTAAATCCTGTGTACCGTGTTCGGGGTGCAGTAAGTGAGAGGCCGCACCTGCCGGGAGGAGTGGACAGGACAGGTGACCCTAAACTGACCAACAAGGTGTTCCATACATCACATTCGGTATAAAGCTGAGCAATCACAAGGGTTAGGTCTCTTCTTCAATGGCTGATGTCCAAGGAGGACTCATCCATTCTGCCTTTGATCACAATTCCTGAATCCTGTTACAGTATCCAGCTCCTGAATCCGGTTCCCATCCACCGCTGAGTCCAGTCTGGGATTTCTCCAGTGCCTGCTCCACAGCATCAGTGGTGATGGTGATGTGATTGTCATCATTCAGGGAAGTGGGGGCGGGGGTTGGGTTCACTATTGGTTTTGTATATATTTGTATATACTTCATTTTATTGCCATTATTTTCATCAAAGCAGTTTTAGGATTTTTTTATAACCTGTAAATCTCTCTCCCTTATTCCCCTTCTTTTCCCCCTTTGTGAAGTGATGGGGGGAGGTATAATAGAGAGCATCTGTCATTTGTCCAGTGGCCAGCTCTAATCCTTGGCACTTGGGAAAAGCAGTTTTCTTGCAAGCCGTCTTGTAGAACAGCTGGCCACATGACTCCCAGTAAAATTTTATTTTTCTTTCTCCAATGTCTGAAAGTAAAGCATCACCTTCCTCAGAATGCATCCACAAAATGTTCCTACCTTCACAGCAAAACAGAGTGACAGGCAATATTTTACAAATGATAGTACCTGTGATTAGAGAAGGCAAATGAAATCCATAATATTCCTGGTTTAAAAAACAAAAGTCAACACTAATGAAAAAAGCAGGAAATTAATCTCTTGAAGAATAAGTTTTAAACATCTCTTGCATTATACAATTCTAAATCATTAAGGAAACAGCTTATAGTTATTAAACCTAGAGAATTAAAGGGATAAATAATTCTGAATTTATATACTGAAGAATCTTTTACAAGAGTAAAATCTTGAACTATAGTGAACAAGTGTCAAATGCGTCCAATAATATCCTCCAGTAGCCACCATCTGAAGAAATTTAGGGTCATCTCAGTTAAGGACAAATTAATCTTTAACCTGTCAGTTTACCACTCAGCAATGGTGTATAAGCCTCTGTTTTGTAGCATTCAGAGGCTGCATTGTTAACGGATTTATTAAACAAGATAGGAACATCCCTTGCTCTGGGCAAAAAAGTCATTAGATGCAGCTAGTTCCACCCTGTCTCTCTTACACGTTTGTATTAGAATTGGAAAGGTGCACCTCCTTCAAAAGTGCCATGTCTGCCTTAAGGTTTTCCAACCAAGTTAATTGTCTTTCCCAGAAATAGGAATGCCTATCCTTTTGAATTTGGGTTGGGGTTTTTTGTTTGTTTGGGGGTTTTTTTAAAAGAGTTACTCATGATTATCAGGTGGTCAAAAGACTAATATTTAATTTTAAAATTATCAGATTAGACTCTCCACAGAGAGCAGGTTATTAATAGCTGAAGAGTTCAAAATTCTGAAAATCCACCCACACTTGGATTGATATGCCAACATGAGGCATATTTTGCCTATGCTCTCAGTTTCTATCACTATTTAGAAGATTTATGATTCAACTTCATGATCAACAAACAGCATTACAACAAACCACACTAATTTCAGTAAACTGCAAGGTCTGCTTTGTATCTTCATAGTTT
This sequence comes from Buceros rhinoceros silvestris, assembly GCF_000710305.1. Taxonomy (NCBI): domain Eukaryota; kingdom Metazoa; phylum Chordata; class Aves; order Bucerotiformes; family Bucerotidae; genus Buceros; species Buceros rhinoceros. The sequence goes on along the minus strand of NW_010407481.1, from coordinate 4,067 downwards.
AAAAACCTACTTTTTCACTCAATAGAATAAAATAAGAATGAGAAGGGATCAAACCATTTTAGAGACTTTACAGCATTGCCTAAGCACTGAAATTTTTGTCTTACATTACAATTTCGTGTTTCAAACTGAAATTTTCCCTTATTACACCTTCAGATATTTTGAAAGTCATGTAAAGAATATAACAAGAATTTGTCCAAGCTGTTACCCAATTTTATGCACAGCTAATAAAATGAACAAAGAAGAACTAGCTGCTATGGAATTTGTTCAGCACATGAAATAGGAAGGCAGTTAGTATTAACCAATTATTTGAGACAAACAAGCTCTTACGTTACTGAAAAAACCAACCAAACAAGGAAAAGTCATTCTAAACTGTGACAGCAATACAGCATTATATTTGTATGGCTAAGCACAGTAAATGTCATAAAATGCTAAAATTAGGAACATGCAGAAAACTTTATCTATCTCAGGTCTGTATAACTCATCATTTCCTCCATTATGCAAATACTATTCTTAAGCATTATACTATTATAGCATTTTTGTTAGTTTCTTCATAACATCTATCATTCTTGCATACTTCATACACATTTCATTGTCACACTCGTGCCAAACGTCTTTATTGACAGATGTATTATACTTTATTTGGATGGAAAGTCAAGTATTTTCTTTTCCAAAAGGCACTAAGCCTTCCCAAGATGAAATTTCGATAATAGAAGAGATTAAGTTCTTTGCTAAATGCTGACAACATTTGAAGTACCTTTCTGATGTATTTCAACTGGAAGATTCAATTAAAGCTCATCTAGTATTAGCACAGATATCTTTCATAGATTCATTAGCAATATATAAATAAATAAAACAACATTAAAAAGTCTGCTGATAGCAGTGAATAAGAGTGAGAAGCTAGGAATTTGCTCAAGATTGGAAAGAGAAACAAAATTAAACAGGTAAAAAAAATCCGGAGACAAAAAGACAAACATAATGATATGCATAGCAGGAGAAAACTGTAGTAAGGATAGTCCTCTTGATATCTTGCTCCACAGAGGGAAAAATAAAGTACTGTTCAGAAAAAGCATGTGCTGTATTTAATATAATACAAATTATTCTTCTTTTTCTGCATAATCCAAAACATTTTCCATTTCAGTGATAATTTGGGAAGATATCAGTCATGGAGTGGCACTTAACATATTAAAAAATTAAAAGCAGTCAAAATTTTGAAGAGGGTTGGCTGACCAGCTCTCAGCATTGCTGAGAATTGATCTTCGAAGTCTGAAACGCCTGGGGCATTTTATAGGACTAGAAAAAAGCCGAAGTTGCATTAGCACTTAAAAATTATAAGATCAGGGCCTTACTATGACTGAAGCTGCTACCTAACAAAAGCATGCAGTATACCAACGAGTGCAAGGACGGGGTCAAAAGAGGGTCTAAACCGCTGTCATAGGTTGAGAAAACCTAGGCATCTGTACCATGGCCACCTTGGTAGTACACCCAAACAAAATATTCAAACAGGACATAATAGACTTCATCAGTTGATTACTAATCGCTATTAACCATGAAAAAAATTTTTGTGTGAATTAAGTAATCTTTTCACACGGGAACACAAGTCTAGATATAAAAAAGCATCAAATAACCATTAGGCTTTGAGAAAAAAACTACTTTATACTAAGCAGTGTTGCGATTAAACAATTTGAATTATTCAAAACAACCACCAAACATGTTAACAGGATAACTGTTCGGTCTCAAAATGAGGATGAGGAATCACTACTTAGAAGGTGTATTTCTCCCAAGATCCTGAAGAATACCCACTTAGGTCTACATTCTACACTTAGAAGGAATCTTAGCCATATGACCAGAACAGGTCTCTTTTTCCTAATTAGCCTTTCCCCTGCACTGAGCAGGGACACCTTTAACTAAAGCAGGTTGCCTAGAGCCTCGTCCAACTTGGATCTTGAATGTTTCCAGGGATGGGGCACCTACCACCTCTCTGGACAATCTGTTCCAGTATTTCACCACCCTCATTGTAAAAAGTTTCTTCTTAATTAGAATGCTTTGGGTTGGAAGGGACCTTTCAAAGGTCATCTACTCCAAACCCCCTGCAGTGAGCAGGGACATTACCAGCTAGACCAGGTTGCTTAGAGCCCCGTTCAACCTGATCTTGAATGTTTCCAGGGATGGGGCACCTACCACCTCTCTGGACAATCTGTTCCAGTATTTCACCACCCTCATTGTAAAAAGTTTCTTCTTAATATCTGGTCTAAATCTCCCTTCTTTTAGTTTAAAAATACCACCCCTTGTCCTGTCACAAAAGGCCCTGCTAAAAAGACCATCCCCATCTTTCTTATAAGTTCCCTTTAAGTATCGAAAGGTCACAATAAAGTCTTGGAGCCTTCTCTTCTCTAGGCTGAACAACCCCAACACACCAACACAGCCTTTCTTCACAGCAGAGGTGTTCCAGCCCTCCAATGATCTTTGTGGCCCTCCTCTGGACCCGCTCTAACAGGTTCATGTCTTTCTTGTGCTGAGGACTCCAGAGCTGGATGATGCAGCAGGGACCCTTCTGCGAACCGGAGCCCGGAGTCACAGGTCATACACCAATATGGTTAGGGATCGTGCTCCGTTTATTGTAACCAATGTGCAAATATATATAGACACTGCAAGCGTACACGCGGCTACTCAAACACGCTAATTGGTTAGCAGCTACTGTCCACGCGCTATCACTCAAAAGTTAATTGGCAATCCCGCGCGCTGCACGCGAAGGTTCAGCCCCCCTTACACTTTTTCTCATACTTTTAGCATCTTGATATCACTTGGTAAGGAATTTTGTTTTTATCTCCATGCAGGCCTTCAAGGACGGTTCCCAGGTAGCTTACGCTGGGTTAGTCTCATAATCAGCACACCTGTCATAGCCTGGATTGTTCACAGCCATGAGAAAAACATCATGTCCGTTTTCCCTCAGAAATTCTTCCAGAGGATGAAGCACTCCAGGTGGGATTTCATCAGACCAGAGGGGCAGAATCACCTCCCTCAACCTGCTGGCCACAATTCTTTTGGTGCAGCGCAGGACAGAGTTGGCTTTCTGGGCTGTGAGCACAGATTATCTTCTCATGTCCAGCTCTTCATCCACCAGTACCCCCAAGTCTCTCTCCGCAGGCTGCTCTCAATCACATCATCCCCCAGCCTGTATTGATATCTCCCTCAACCTGCTTGCCACAATTCTTTTGGTGCAGCGCAGGACAGAGTTGGCTTTCTGGGCTGTGAGCACAGATTATCTTCTCATGTCCAGCTCTTCATCCACCAGTACCCCCAAGTCTCTCTCCGCAGGCTGCTCTCAATCACATCATCCCCCAGCCTGTATTGATATCAGGGATTGCCCTGACCCAGCTGCAGGACCTTGCACTTGGGCTCACTTCTCCAGCTTGTCCAGGTTCCTCCGGATGGCATCTCATCCCTCAGGCATGTCAACTGCACCACTCAGCTTTGTGTCATCTACGAACCTGCTCGGCGTGCACTCACTCCCTCAACCTGCTTGCCACAATTCTTTTGGTGCAGCGCAGGACAGAGTTGGCTTTCTGGGCTGTGAGCACAGATTATCTTCTCATGTCCAGCTCTTCATCCACCAGTACCCCCAAGTCTCTCTCCGCAGGCTGCTCTCAATCACATCATCCCCCAGCCTGTATTGATATCAGGGATTGCCCTGACCCAGCTGCAGGACCTTGCACTTGGGCTCACTTCTCCAGCTTGTCCAGGTTCCTCCGGATGGCATCTCATCCCTCAGGCATGTCAACTGCACCACTCAGCTTTGTGTCATCTACGAACCTGCTCGGCGTGCACTCAATGCCTCTGTCAATGGCATTGATGAAGCGTTTGAGTAAGATATTAAATAGTGCTGGTCCCAGGACGGACCTCTGAGAGACACCACTTGTCACCAGTCTCCATCTGGACATCAAGCCATTGATCACCACCCTCTGGATGTGACCATCTAACCAAGTTGTTAGGCACTGAGCAGTCCACCCATTAAATCCATATCGCTTCCATTTAGAAAAAGGATGTTGTGGGGGACTGTGTCAAAGACT
>NW_010407480.1:0-517 GCF_000710305.1 Buceros rhinoceros silvestris | reverse complement strand
GAATATGAGCCAGCAATGTGTGCTCACAGCCGAGAAAGCCCAATCTTGGGCTGCATCAAGAGAGGAGTGGCTAGAAGGTTGAGAGAGGTGATTCTGTCCCTGTGCTCCACACCAGCGAGACCACACCTGGAGAACTGTGTTCTGCTTCAAACCCTTCAGTGTGAGAAAGACTTGGACCTGCTTGAGCAGGATAGCAACAAAGGTGTTCAGGAAGCTGGAGCACCTTCCTGATGAGGACAGGCTGAAAGTTGAGTTTGTTTAGCCTGGAGAAGAGAAGGCTCTGGGGAGACCTTTTAGGAATACTTAAAGGAGCCCTACAGGAAAGACAGGGAGGCACTCTCTATCAGGGAGTGTACTGATCGGATGAGGGGTAATGGTTTTAAATTGAAAGAGGGTAGATTTAGGTTCAATATTAGGAAGAAATTCTTTACTATGAGGGTGGTGAGATGTTGGAACAGGCTGCCCAGAGCAGCTGTAGATGCCCCCTCCCTGGAAGTGTTCGAGGCCAGTTTGGATG
>NW_010407479.1:25730-26846 GCF_000710305.1 Buceros rhinoceros silvestris | reverse complement strand
GGAGCCGCCTCGGCTTTGTGCTCGCTTGCAGCCCGACCCAGCTATGGCCAGGAGCGCAAACAAAGGCTGAGCCAGGCCCCAGGACCACCCTGCTCCTGTGAGAGGGGGAGACAGTCCCCGAGCCGGGCTCCTTCCACCGAGCGACCCCGGCACGCAGTGACAATTTACCCTGACATTGCAGCAGTGCCCTGGAAATCCTATTCCTGGGGTGCCCCAGCGAGAAATCACATTTTCCAGGCAATAGTAAATGCTTGTTTTGCAGCACGGCAGCTGGGTAGCAAACCCGACCTTCTCCTCCCAGCCACAACCCCCCATCATTCCCACACCGTTAACATTACATGGGGAGTGGGCTATTCAGAGGGGTGGGGAACACAAAGTTCCACCAGTGCACGGACCCCGGAAAGCCCCCCAGCCCGGCAGGGAGGCCGAGGGCAGAGACGTGCGTTCCTACTTGCAGGCACAAAGAAGGGGAGGGTGCCCAATGCAGCAGGGTGGCTGCACATGGTCGGCAGTGCTGGCAGAGGGTGACTAATGGGCTTCTGCTCCGCACCAGCGAGGGATGCTCGTGCCTGGCTCCCCCGCCTCGCGCTGGGCTCGCTGTTATTTTTTTGTCTTGCTCATTTGGCTGCCGGCAGCAGTTAAGGCAATTCTTGTATGGGGTTTCCTACAACCAGCCCCACCTCTGTGAGGCTGGGGATGATGGGCACAGGGCAGGGCACTGCTAGAGCCACAGCATCCGCTTTGGCACTGCTTCGGACTTCGGTTTTGAGGTCACTTTGCAAGGAACCAGCGTTTGCTGGGAGGCGGGTGAGCACAAGCTGGTGCGAGGGGCATCGCAGGGCAGGGAGCGGCGGGGGCTGCATGGGACCCCCCTGCAGAGGGGTTTTGCCAGAGCTGGCTGCAGGCTAAGCTTTTCCTGCTCTGCCCCGGGGACTGCTTGGAACCGCCCTCCCCCGGCACTGGCCTGGTTGTGGGAGGATCCTGAGCTCCCACCAGGGTCTGGCCCTCCCTGAAAACAAATTTTTGGAGTTTCACAGCCAACATTGGATTTTTACAGAAGAAGCTTCATCGCAGCCGTTCCAGTGCTATGGGGACTGGCTGGGGCGGGGGGGCACG
>NW_010407479.1:24415-25409 GCF_000710305.1 Buceros rhinoceros silvestris | reverse complement strand
ATGCCCTGTCAGGTCCTGCCCGGGGTTTATCCATCATCTGGGAGCAAAAGGCTGAGAGCAAGTTGCAGTTGACAGACTCAGTCTTTTCCATGCTTGACTTTAAAAGAAAAAATTGGTTTGCCAGCCCTGTAAATAATTAATGACTAATTCCCCGGGAACTCTGAAGTACTCATAGAAATATTTATATTTGTTAAGTTGTATTTTTAGCTGCTGCTGGTTGGAGGAAAATAAGTGCTTTTTTTCCCCTCATTTGGTGGTTCTGTACGCTGTGGCACTTTCACATCCCTTGAGGGTTTTTTCTGGCCTCTTTGACATAGTTAGTTCATAACAGTCAGGATTTTATAACCCCGAAGGCTAAAATACCATCCCTGAGTGCACGCTCAACACCATCTCAAGCCCAGAGCAAAGCAGCTGGATCATCCCTGAGCACTGGCTGTGGGGATGCGGAAGGTGTCCCACATCTAGCCCCACTCCTGCCTTCTCCTGCCCCTCCACACCGCTGGACTCGGCTTTCCTACCCACAGGACGAGTGGGTGCTCCCCCAGCGGTTCCGCTCACTGGCCCAGTGCCGAGGGAGGGCAGCGGCAGGGAAACGGGACAGCAGCAGGTTTGGCACAGGAGATGCAAAGGCAGCGGGCAGCGCCTCTGGAACGGCAGCAGTGTGGAGCAGGAGGGATGCTGCGCAGGGGCTGCTTGAAACCCTCCATGAAACAGAACCTTCACCTTGCTCAACATGTGCCCAGCAAAGCCATCACTTGCCCCCGAGCGTGGGACATACCTGAGTTAGCACGTGGGCCCCCGTCCTGGGCAGTAGCACCCACATGAGGCATGTTGCAGCTTCCACTTCCTCTTCCTCTTCTTTTTCTTGTTCTTCCTCTTCCTCTTCTTCTTCTTCTTCCCCTTCCTCAGGTGTGTGCTGGGCTATACTGGGACCGGCAGCAGCAGCACTGATTCCCCCCAGCTGGGGAGATGCCACTTCTCTCCCCCGCCTGCC
>NW_010407479.1:23297-24266 GCF_000710305.1 Buceros rhinoceros silvestris | reverse complement strand
GGGGCCCTGCCACTTCTCTCCACCTGCTGCCCAGAGACAGGCTTGCAGCCCTCCAGCACCCCTGGACCATCTGCCTGTCACAAGAGCCACCAGCAACCAGTGGGTGGTGACCCATGGTTCTGCAAAGTCAGGATGCTCCTGGGTCTCCCCCATTTGCTGGAACAGGAAATCCTCGCTTGGCTGCCTGGATTTTGCCATTGCCCCATGCCAAGAGCTGCTTGGCTTCTTGCAGGACAAGCATGTGTCCTGGCACATTGCTATGCTTAAGCGGCAGAGGAGGGCGGGGGAAGTGCAGTGGGGTCATGGTGGGGTTCTCAGGGTGCTGCAAGGACTCTAAGCATGGGGCTGAGCCCTTTCTCCATGGCCTCTTTCCCCAGGTGCGGCTGGTCATCGCGGAGGAGGGGCTGCCCTGCGAAGAGCGGGATGTCAGCATGCCCCTGATGGAGCACAAAGAGCCCTGGTTCATGCGGCTCAACCTGGGGGAGGAGGTGCCCGTCATCATCCACAGGGACAACATCATCAGCGATTACAACCAGATCATCGACTACATGGAGAAGAACTTCACGGGAGGTAAGGCAGGGGGTGGGCTGTGTCTCGGGGAAAATTCGGCTGTAATCCAGATGCTGTTTGCCAGATGCACCCACTTTGTCCTTTAAAGTTTCAGCTTTCCCCCAGAAGAGCAGCAAACCACCAGCTCCGCCAGACTTTTACATTTCCCCATGAAAGTGAAGGATTTCCCATCGACTACATGGAGAAGAACTTCACGGGAGGTAAGGCAGGGGGTGGGCTGTGTCTCGGGGAAAATTCGGCTGTAATCCAGATGCTGTTTGCCAGATGCACCCACTTTGTCCTTTAAAGTTTCAGCTTTCCCCCAGAAGAGCAGCAAACCACCAGCTCCGCCAGACTTTTACATTTCCCCATGAAAGTGAAGGATTTCCAGTAGAAATTCCCAAATGTCCCTCGGAAGAG
>NW_010407479.1:22667-23173 GCF_000710305.1 Buceros rhinoceros silvestris | reverse complement strand
GGAAGAGCTGCTGGAGGGCTCTGGGACGTTCATAGCGGAGTGCCCTCTTTTTCTGCCCTGGAGGCCACGCTCCCGAAGCAGACCATTTCCCTCCGTTCCCACGGTACGTGGTGGCATCTCGCCAGAGCCACAGCTGGGACATGGCCAATGGGAACACTTCTGGGTTTGGCCACCTTTGTGCTTTGGCCTCAGGTTATGATACAAACATGGCCCTGTTGAGAGAAGGTGGGTTTGTGGCGGGTGCTGCTGCCCCTCTCCCCTTCCTCGATGAGCCCTGTGCCGCCAGCACGGGCAGGGATCCTGCCGTCCCTGGGCCCACTCTCCCTCAGAGAAAACTGCCTCTTTAACGAAGCCAGCTGTGTGGGGACCACGGCAGGATGATGTGACACAACCCAGAGGAAGGGACAGCCGGGAGAGGGAAGCTCATATTCCCTCTGGAGCAAGGCTGCAGTCAGACGGCTGAACCCGGCACACTGGGATGCTGCGGCCGGCCTCACACGCCGCTG
>NW_010407479.1:19663-22545 GCF_000710305.1 Buceros rhinoceros silvestris | reverse complement strand
TGCTGCGCCAGCCAGCCTCTCCCCGGCGTCTCACGTCCCTTTGCCCTCATTTCCCCAAACCTGCAGACTGACAGGATGGGATGCTCCACCGAGGAGGCTTCAAAGCTGAGCAGGGAGCTTGGGCTATGCCATCACGACACTCACGCCAGCATCCATCCTCTTTGCAACAAAGACATCAAAAACATCTCAAAATAGCTCCCAAAGCAAGAGCGACTTGCCAGCTCAGCTGCTGTCCTCTCCTGGCCCCACTATGGTGGTGCTGCTTGGTGGAGGCACGATGCTCGCTTGCCGGCAGGGCAGCAGGGAGTGGGATGGGTCAGAAGCAGCCTGCTCCAGCAGCGGCTCCCGGGGAATGGCAGCTGCTGTCTTGCCTGGTGGGGTCAAGGGACAGTGGGGAGCATCACTCTGTGGCCCCCTCACCGTGCAGCAGCTTCACCCGGTCTCTGCGAAGGGCAGGTGGTCTGGCATATGTGACAACAGGCTGTCCCCAGCAGGACGGGGACACAGCGCTGCCCATGTGCTGGAAACTCCTGTTGTTGAGTTTTTCCAGCCAGGTGTAATTTCTTACCTTTTGGCTGAGAAATGCAGAGGGAAGGCTCTAGGGGAGAGGGCCTGGAGCATCACTCGCTGCTGCGCGCTCTGCTCCAAGGCATTGCCCACCAATGCTAGCTGGCAAAAGCCTTATCAGGATGCCATTGGTCCGAGGGGGAGCCCCTCACCTTGCAGAAACATGCTGAGATTGAAAAAGCCTTGATAAGAAGGCCTATTTTTATTATACTGAGTTTTATTCTCCCCCAGACTAGGACCGTGGTCTTTTGTAGCTGCTCACACCCACCCTGAGGGTCAGCTATCAGTGGTGTGGTGAGCAATGTTTTTCTTTCCCCCCAAAAGCAAGGAATAATGCCAATAAGCCACCTCTGAGAGTGCTTCTCACTAGGGCACTGCCCAGCAGTGCCGAGAAACTGCTGATGAGTTGGCAAGTGGCAACCCACCTTAGAGCCTGGGCAAGGGGCTCCTCCAGGGGCTGCACCCCCAGCCCCGTCCTGCAGAGCCTCCTCCCACCCCACCTTTGCACCGCCTGTTGCTTGCTGACTATATGCAAGCCTACACGGGCAGGTCCGCCGTGGTGGGCAGAGGCAGGGTGAGCGTGATCCCGCTGAAAAACCTCCCTGGGACGTGCTGAAGGACGTGGGCTGCTGGCCAACACACTGCTATTTCATTGTGGTCACTCTGCCTCGCTGCTGGATGGGGCAGCTGCTCGTTTCCAGCCTTGGCCCCAGCCGGTTGGGTGCTGGCTGGGAGCCCCGTGGACGGAGCACTCCGGCTGTAGGTCAGTTATTATTATTTCATTCAGCTGGTCGCTTTTCTCAGATGGAAAATCCCCGCTTGGAGAGCTGGAGTCCAGGCAGCGAGTGCCCTGCGGGCAGGGAGGAGCTACCGAACCCTCCCCTCGCTCAGGGGACAGTAACGCTGACGCCTGTCTGTCAGGGTGACTTTATGGAGCCTATTAGCAGAGACGGCCCCGAATCGGAGCTGGTAGAGGTTTGCGATACAGGAGCTGCCAAACGTCCCTGGCTCCTGTCCAGCTGCGACGCTGCCTGGCCCAGGGCAGGGCGGGCTGTGCGTCCACTGGACGGGCATTGCCCGCGGCATTGCTCCTGCCACCGGCAGCGGGGCTGGGCAGAACTGTCATTTCAGGCCCTTAATTTAGTTGCTGCGTGGGCCACATCTGCCAAAGCACTTCTGCTGATGCACCCTAACTCAGCCCGAGACGCCGGCGTGGGGTAGTCCTGCGCTGCAAACAGCACGCGGGCAAGCGGGTGTGCTGAGTCCTGGTGGTAAATCTACTCACCACCTATTAACTGCTATCTGAAAACGCCATAAACATTTATGATCCCATAAAAAAGTGAACCTGATATTCTTGGAGGAGACAAGAGCAACATTTCGTTTCTTGTGGTGATGTCTGCCGTGTATTTTGAGCTGAAAGTGTAATAAAAAGAGCAGGATACAAACTGCCATCCGTGACAGATGAATAAAACCCAACAAGGCGAGAGAGGTGGTGAGCTGGTGGGGGCAAGGGATGTTCCTGCAGTGGAGGCACTGCCCGAGCCAAGAGGGAAGATGTGCTGAGCTCCTCCTGCGGTTGTCTGCTCCCTGGTTACCCATTTTGAACAGGAATTTCAAAGAAGCCCAAGAAAAGTGGGTGCCTCATTGCCGCTGGTGTAACGAGCGCGTCACTCAGGAGATCCCAAATGCAAATCCTAGGGTTTTAGCTGTTTTCTGCAGAACAGGAGGATTTAGTTCCCCTTCTAAGGGATGTGAAACCACAGTCTACAAATTCAGGGGCTGCAAATACGAAGGGCTGGCTACACGGAGCTCCTGGGGCTGCAGGGCAGGGGAACAACACGTGTACACGTCCCTGCAGTCCCATGGGTTCGCTGGCCTCTGGGCACAGGCTGGGCACCCTCCTGGCTGGGGCAGGCAGTGGGGATGGGGCAGAGCCGAGCGTGGAGCGCAGCTTGGAGTCCCTGATTGGAGGCAGCTCAATCCCGGACTGCGCACCGGTGTCCGGAGCGGGCTAATGAGCCACTCACGAGTGTGCCGCTAACAGCTTTCCCTTCGCCCATGCAGAAAATGTCACCCAGCTGATCCCCGAGCCGGGCAGCCTGCTGCACTCGCGGGTGCTGCAGTACCGGGAGCTGCTGGACTCGCTCCCCATGGACGCCTACACGCACGGCTGCATCCTGCATCCCGAGCTCACCACCGACTCCATGATCCCAAAGTACGCGACCGCTGAGATCCGCAGTAAGTCGCCTCTCCAGCGGGGCTGCCCGGGGCCGGTGCCAGCGGGATGGCTCCCCCAGCCCTTCCTTTAGGCTCGG
>NW_010407479.1:3481-19537 GCF_000710305.1 Buceros rhinoceros silvestris | reverse complement strand
CCCCTCTGCTCTTGCTCTTCTTTCCTTTCCACCAGCACAGGCAGGGACAGAGCTGGCAAACAGCAAAGCACAGATAACCTGAGAGCTGTAGGCACCCTGTAGACAATTCCTAGCCCCGGAGGTCTCAGGGCTCCCATGGGCCACAGACAGCTCTTTCTAGGACACGTGAGTTTGCTCCTTCTCCCACACATCCCCTCTCCCACCAATAGCTCTAAGGGTGAAGGTGGGAGTGTACAGCCAGATGGAGTTGCAGATAGTAGATGAATTGGCATAAGACTGTGTACCTGACCTTCAAGCGCTCATGAAACATTGACGATGCTTAATATAACTCAACAGCAGGGCCTGCTCCTGGAAAGAGTCCCTCTCCAAAAAAGTGACCTTATAGGAGGGCACCGACATGCCCCACATCTCTCCCCTCCTCTAAGCTCTGGCCCCAAGCAGCACCCATAGCCAACACTATTTCCCACCTGCACTGCCCCTTCAGCAGCCTGGGTCACATGTGGTCCCTCTGAGATGGGACACACACCCAAAGAGAAATAGGCTGTTCCTGAGGTGTATCTCGTGCTCTGCCCTGCCTCTGCTGGCACCCTGCACAGGCAGCTGACCCCACGTCACCAAGCATCACCTCCATCCCCAGACCTTGGGCAGATGCAGGGTGCAGAGCCCATCCCCTCTCCAAAGGGTCCCCCTGCCATGGCTTCAGACCCCATCTGCCTCCCATCACTTCCCCATCACTCTGCCAAGGTCCTTAAAAATCTCTCTCTGCCCCATCCTCCCTGCTGGTGGCATTTATCCCAAACCGTGGCAGCAGAGGAGCTGCGGGCAAGCCTGCGGGACACCCCAGTGGTGGCCTTCTTCCCTGGTACATCCCCTACGCCCAGGCAATGGCTCGGCTGCCTGGTTGCAGTGTGTGCCGAGGAAAATCCATGCAGCTGTGTCCCAAGGAGAGGGTGAACTGAAGGCCAGGCTCTTCCAAGGGGAACGAAACCAGGGTGATATCCAGGCTTGCCTCTGAGCAGCAGCCCCAGGAGAGCTGGCTGGAAGCCTTCGTGAGCACGAGCTTCAGAGCTCGTGGTGGAAAACGAGGAGTTTCACCATTTTGTGGCAGTGTACAGCCCGCTGCTGGCTGCCGCCCCGGCCAGCCCTGGCACCTCCCACACCTGCACACAGACAAAGCCAAAGCCTTGTTGAAGGGAACAAGGAGAGGGAGACAGATGGTCCCTGGCAGGAAGACATCAGCCCGGCTTCGGGTCATTGATGTCGTCCCTAAGGTGTTACTCTGCATCTCGTATTCTCCCCTTCCATTTGCTCTGCTCCTTCCCCTCCATTAGCTCCCTTGCACAAAGCCCTTCACATCTTCCCTGTGCCCTGGGAGGGAGGGCAGTGGGTGTCTCTCCCACGCTCACAAGGGGATCCATGCTGCCGAATTGCATCCCGGACACTGAGTCCCTCCCGTGCTGCTCGCTGAGACGCTGCTCTGCACGCACACTCGCACGTGGGCAGCCAGCTCGGGCATCCCAAAGGATCGACCTGCTGGGGGTGAAGCTGCAGAAACCAGCTCATGGGGAAACTCAGGGATAGTCTTAAAATAGTAAGAGGCAGAGAGACACAGCGATCGGATGGCAGCTCCAACATGAATGCTTCATTTCCAGCAGAGGAAATGAAGACCTGAAACTCACAGAGCTGGGACTCACTCCAGCCAGGGAGGGGCATCTGCCATGCCCCGCAGCCAGCACTGCCCTGCCTTGAGCGGATGGGGGGGTTGAAGAAGCCACGTGCCCTCAGGAGGGTATGCCATGCCCCAGCCATCTGCCCGTATGGCAGGATGGCAGCAGCAAGCCATTAATTTGGCCCATTTCAGCTCTCCAGGGTGTTTTTCTTGGTGCCACAACACTGTTTCGCATGCAAGATGAGGTGTTTTGCCACCAGACACAAGGTCATCCTGACCCCTGCCAAACAGCCCCTCTGTTTGTCTTCCCCCAGGACATTTAGCTAATGCCAGCACAGATCTGATGAAGCTGGACCACGAAGAGGAGCCACAGCTCTCCGAGCCCTACCTCTCCAAGCAGAAGAAGCTTATGGTAAGTGGGACAAAACCACACACATCTCTGGTGATGGGGAGATGTGACCCATGGACCTGCCATGGGCACCTGGTGTCTCATGTCCTCACGCAGTAGCAGGGACACGTGTCTGTCCATCCATCTATCCGTCCATCCATCCATCCATCCATCCATGCATCCATCCTCAATCCTAAGTCCGCTCTCCACCCAGGCCAAGATCCTGGAGCATGACAACGTGAACTACTTGAAGAAGATCCTTGGTGAATTAGGGATGGTGCTAGACCAGATCGAAGCCGAGCTGGAGAAGAGGAAACTGGAGTACCAAGGTAGGTGCTGGGCTGTGTTTATGGGATGTTTTTCCACATGAGGCTGAGGTGCAACACCAAGAACAGACAACAGCTTTGTACCTGATGAATATCCCCCATGGGACAATCACCAGTGGGGCTGGGCCCCTGGGCTTTTGCACCAAAAGGAGAACAGACCAAGTATAGCACAGGGCTGAGGACATGTCCTGCAGCCAACCCAACCCCCCAGCCCTGGCAAGCGCAGGCAGGGAAACCTGAGGGGAATCTGAGGGACCCTGGAGGGGTGGGAGCCTTTTACAGGACCTGCGTCAGACACCAGCAGGTGGGAGAGAGTGACACCAGCCATCCCCAACATCAAATAGCTGCTGCTGGGTGCCTGCCGAGAGCCACCCCGGTGCCCTGGCAGACAGGGATGCATGGGCACAGCTGGGCATCGCTTGTCCTGCCATCACCCCAGGATGATGCTGTCATCCTCCCATCCCCACTGCTGGCAGGACTCGAAACCCCAGCCCAGGGACGGCTGGTAGCCGCCAGCATTGGGTGCCAGGTCCAGAGCAGAGCCCAGATACAGTTAATGAGGGGATGGCCCCACAGCTGCCCCTGCCCTTGGGGATGGCCTCGGCCAAGGGGAGCCCTGCGTCACACTCAGAGCCACACTAAAGGGCCCTCAGAGGTGCCAAGGTCACACCCTGCAAGGCAGGGGTTGGAGATTTGCTGAGAGCTCTGATGCTTTCACAGCGGCACCCTGCATTGCCCTAATTGCCTCCAGGGAACACCCTCATTAACTGATCTGGGATAGCTCAGCAGAGTTCAGCCTAATGAGGTGCCCTCAGAGGATGTCCTGGGTGCCTGGAGCGGAGGGGTGGCTGCTCCACCAGCATCTGGATGCTCCACTGCTTTCGGTCCTCGCATGCTGCTCCTGCTCTCTGCTCTGGGCCCCCAAACTCCCTGCAATGTGCCCAAGCCAGGCCAGGATCTCAGCAGCGGGCACAAGCACCAGCCCTTTGGCAACGTCCCAGGAGCCGCAGTGCAGCAGCTCTCCTCCCACGCAGCCCAGGCTGCCAGCCAGACGTGCAGCGGTGCAGGCAGGGCAGGATGGGCAGGAGGAGGGTGGGAGATGCTGCAGGAGCACAGGGCGACCCCCTGCCACAGGTCCCCCATTTGGCTAGGACAAGCTGGTCCAAGCTGGGGCTGCTGTGGATGTGAAGGGAACGAGTTGCCTTTGCCCGGGTTCTCCCAGCTTGGTGCTGGGGAGGGATGCAAAGGGCTGGGGCACCCCACAGCCAGGTCCAGCTCTCAGCAGTGGGTGCAAGCCCAGAGCCAGGAGGGAGAGCACCGTATCACGGCTCTCTCCCAGAGTCACCATGCTCAGGTGTGCTTTCTCCTTCACCCACAGCGGTGCCTGGGAGCCAGGCAGCCACCCCAGCCCCGCTTCCCTTACCTCTGAGCCGAAGCATCCTCAGGGTCCCCGCGGCACCCAGGAGACTCTGGCTGCAGCACCCCCACAATTCATTAGTCACTGAAAACATTTATTGACTAATTAGGCACAGGCAATCTGTCCACTTGGGCTGTGCCTCCAGCAGGATTAGGCGGGCTGCCAAGCGGCCACAAACGAGGGCTCTAACTACCAGTAATTCCCTTGGCCGAGCTCTGCAGCACCAGTGCCTGCACAGGGGTGCGATAAAGGTGCCTCTCTCCTGCCCCGATACTAACAGCCACAGGGCAGGGGGAGAGCCCCGCAATGAAGGGTTGGTGCAAAGCCGGGGGCTCAGGCTGGATGGGGGCAGGCTTTGTGCCTCTCCTGCTGTTCTTCCTTACCTGCACCTCCCTTCACCTGCCTTAGCTCCGTTCCAGCCCTGCTCCTCAGCTTCGAAAGGGCACCCGGGAATGTCTAATGCTATCCTGGCCTGAACCTGCTTCTTCCAGCCTAACAACAGCTTGGTTTATTTCTGGACACCTCTCTGATGAGTTACTTCCAGCATCACTGTTACCAGGGGCTGTCAGCGCTGTGGTGTCCTCCCTCGTGCCCAGTACTCGCACCGAGCTCTGCCTCCCGTGCAAACCTTGGCACAGACATGCTGCCAGTTTTGGTGTCCTGGAGCAGGGTCTCCAGGGCAGGAGAGGGGGCAGAGGCAGGACCTCCCCGACAGCACACAGTGAGAGCAGCCAGGCCAAGCCAGCAAATGGTTTTGATTCCTGAGGATTTCTCACACCCCTAAAATAGGACAAGTTAACGTGACCTCCTGAAACAGCTGCCAGTACAGCCCAGGACAATTGCGGCTGCTGTCCCCCAGCACTAGCACCACAGAAGGGGTCACTGCATCACATCTACCCTCAAGGGGGCCGAGGGGCCCTTTTGCAGGGACCTCCTGGGTACAGGAGGATGCCATGTCCTGCTGCTCCCGACTTGGGAGAGGGGTCGCAGAGGTTTGCAGACAGTGATTTGTGTCTTCACATGGGCTACAAATGATCGTATCGTATTCCCTGCGTATTCCTCCAGCACACAGCCTGGTAGATGGGGTCTGATCTCCTGGGACACCAGAGAGCTGAGAAAAACCACCCCAGGTCCAAAGCAGATGCTCCTGCTTTCATGGATCTTTGGAGCAAGCCTTTAGGTGCTCACCCCAGGGTTTCTTCTTACCCTACCTGCTCTGTCGCTTCTCTCTCCAGGGCAGAAGTGTGAACTTTGGCTCTGCGGATGCGTCTTTACTCTGGCCGACGTCTTGTTAGGAGCCACCCTGCACCGCCTCAAGTTTCTGGGACTCTCTAAGAAATACTGGGAAGATGGCAGCAGACCTAACCTACAGTCCTTCTTCGACAGGATACAAAAACGCTTCGCCTTCAGGAAAGTTTTGGGAGATATACATACCACGCTCCTCTCCGCAGTGGTACCCAATGCCTTCAGGCTGGTCAAGCGGAAACCTCCCTCCTTCTTCGGAGCCTCCTTCCTGATGGGATCTCTAGGGGGAATGGGATATTTTGCTTATTGGTACTTAAAGAAAAAATACATCTAGTGCTGGCTGCTTGGTGTGTAGTTTGGTGTCTCTGTGCTGTGTGAAATTATGATGAAGCCTCAGTAACTGTAATGAAATTTGAAGCAAGGTAATGAATAATTATGTTGTTTAATGTAACATTCCATAGTCTAGAAGTAGAAATGTATACAAGGAAATAGACAACAACAACAAAAAAATGCGTCAACTTGTAAATGCCTTTTTTAGGTTTCAGTATTCAACTCCAGCGAGAGGCTCAGGGGTTCCCGGGCTCAGCCATGGCCACCGGGAAGCGAAATGCGTCAACTTGTAAATGCCTTTTTTAGGTTTCAGTATTCAACTCCAGCGAGAGGCTCAGGGTTCCCGGGGCTCAGCCATGGCCACCGGGAAGCGACACCGCCTCCAGCACCGGCCAGCTCCCGTGGGAGAGATGGGAACCCCGGGAAGTTTCCCAGTGCTCACGTTAACTAATGGGACTCGGGTACTCGGCCCTGTTCGTTTGTGTTTCCAAGTTGTTCACTGGCCATATTTCACACCTGCAGGTGGTGGGGACTTTCTTCTTCTAGAAGGTGTCGTGCTCAGAGGCTTTCCTGGGAGCAGGGTGCAGCAGCTGGTCACAGTCGAGGTGGATTTGCGTTCTTAAAGCCTCCATTTTTTAAATTATTTTCATTAAAAGGAATACTTTTTATTGAGCTGCTCTTAGAATGTATCCACTTTCTACGTCTGGTTTTGGTGGGCTTTTTTTTAAAGAATTTAATGTCTGTCTGTAACTGCCGCACTTTTTTCCCGAGATAAATCATTTTGACTTCCATCCTGAATTCTGGCACATGAAGGAGATTATTGTTTTAAGCCTTTTGGCTCTCTCTCTTGAGTTTTCCTTCATGGATTTGCAAAGCGTCTTTCACCGACTGAGCGTATCCGGACTCTGAAAAAGTACGACCATTTTCAGAACTTTTCAGCCCTGTCCTGAAGGCACTTTGACTTTCCCTTCCATCGGGGGCTCTTTTCTGTCGTTTCCTCGCCGTGTGTTTTCTTAGAGACACTTTGCACAGAATCACGTTGATGACTTTCTTGTGCCTTTTGCATGTTGGAAAGAATAACGGGCCTCACTGCTACTCGTGCTTTGGAAACCGAGATCCTCAATAAACCATATGGGAGGAGTAACCGCTTCACATTTCTAAATGTGTTCAACAGCCTTCTGGTCTTATTTCACCGCGGGCCCACGGGCAGAGGGATGCGCAGGTGGCTTGTTCTTATGTACCGTGCTGGTATAAAACTCCCGTGGAAACATAGGTATTCCTCTCCCCCAGCTCATCTCTGTAAGGGCTCAGCCTGCCAGGATCTCTGCTGGCTGGTTTTCCGAGCACTCCAGTGATCCCTAGTGAGTCAAGCTGCATCTCTAGGCTTGGCAACGTATGCCAAGTGTGGCTGAAGCGACATGAATTGCATTTGCCTCTGAATCAAAAATTAGCTTTATGTATTTGAGAGCAGCAGGATTTCCCAGAGCTTTGGTTCTTGACACAACCTGGCAGCCACGGAACTGTCAACACTTAGCAGGAATTACAAGGGATGAGCACAGAGCCATTAGACCAGGCAAAATGCGCAGATTGATGCCGTGCTGGTCACAATTGCGTAGGCTGGTCTGACATGCTTCCAGCATACGACGACCTGCAACGGTGCTGTGTTACCCGTGTTACCCCCCAGTGATTAGAGCCACGCTTAAAACTGGGGCGTGAGACCCCCAATCCACCACCTGCGCACGCAGACCAGGCACCTGCAGCCACAGCTGCTGAGCGAAACGGGGCAGACAAACACCCCCCAAATACAATTATGTGTTTGCTTCATGGTACCAATGACTGTGGAGAAAATAGTTATTTCATCCTTCTTGAAGAGGGTCCCTGAGGTCATCACTGAATCTGGAAGGTGTAAGAACACGCACAACGACCCATGGTTCATCTGGTCTGGTAGCTGATACTAAATTCCCCCCAGGCAGGTAAAGACACACCGACATGGAACCATGATCAGAATGTCTTCCTTCTACCTTTGTCCTACACACATGTTTCCTGCTGATCTCCGAAAGCTGGTGCAAGGCACATGCCAGGTGTAGGAAGGAATATCAATGGGGGTACAAGGCCAGGAAATCCAGGGAGAACGAGAGCAAATACCAGTGCAGTTCTAGCTCGAGCATGAGGCAGAAGGAAGCTGCTTACCCAGACTGCTGCCGGTTACATTGCTCCTCCTCTTGCTTTCTTAACCCAAAGAATAAATTTTAAATCATGGAGCTAAACAGAACTGTAAACACCGGAGAAAGGAGGCACGTGTTTCGCTTTGTTTTGGAGCACACTGTTAAAATACAACTGCTATAAGGAAGCCAGACAGAGCCAGCGGCTGGAACAAGGCACGGGCCAGTTTGGACCAACACGCGAGAAGGTGTCAGTCATGTTGCTTCAGGGGCTGGGGGAAGCCACAGATGCTGTAGTGGTGAGTTCTGTACAGGCTCTCAGCTAGGAGTGTTCATGAACAAGCCTTTGTTTTGGAGGAAATTTTAAAAAAGCAAAGCCCAGCGAGGACAGTGCCTTTCCCCATCGCTGAGCCTTGTTTCCCTGCCGTGGTAATGAAAAAATACCAGGGCTTCGCTCCAGGGAAAAGCAATCCGTGAGAGCGATAAAAGAATTACTGTGACAGGCAGAGGCTGGATTGATGTTCAAGCCCACGATGAAATGAAGCAGGAGATGGATGTCACCACCCCGATCGATCCAGATTAGCCAGTCACTAGAAGCAGCTCAGTGGAGATTACTGGCTGCCATCATAAGAAACTGCTCTCGCTCTAGCCGATGCGAGCCTAAGCAGACTTTTCCTGCTCTAGTTCCACCTGAAAAGGGAGATCGCTGCAGCACGTGGCCGTAAGCCAGGCACTGGCCTGACATTCGCTGCCCAAGGCACTTTCTGTACACAAAAATACAAAAATGACAGCAAAAATCTGTTTTGTCACTCCAGGACTTGATGCTTTGCTCTCTGCAAAGTGTGGGGGCTAACAGCAGCACCCAGGGAGTAAGGCTGGAGGCTGAGGCACCTCAGAGATATGATTTGGGACCCCTTACCACCTGCTGCTGAGCAATTCTGCCACAACGCCAACGCTGGAGCACTGCTGCGGCTGCACTAGACAGAGGGCACAGCTTGTGCTGTACCGTGCACACAACACCTGATCCAACCCCAGCTCGGGTCCTTCGTAGGCTTTACCCTACATAGACTTACTCACCCAAGCAAATTTTTGTCTTTTGGAATCTCTGTGGTTTAGAGGCAAATGTGCTCTTAGCCACCTTAGGGCCTTAAAATCTCTATCTGTGCTGAAATGTGGAACTTCTAGTTGGCAGAGAGAAGAAAATCAGGGACTACTGGTTAAGTCCAAGCCCTTTCAGTGGAACTGGAGCTCCGGGACGCCGAGCGAGCCCACAAGGAGCAATCGCTCCCTGCTCCCTTCACAAGCCTCCCATTTAACAGGCTCCCAGTGGTCAGGTTTGTAGAGCTACAGCTTCTGAAATCTTTTTACACTCTCCGGTTTTGCTCAAAGGGCTCAATTACAAAGACTGAAGATGAACATGTCAGTCTCCCAGCTGGCTGGCAGCTTCCTCCTTTGCCTGTCAAGGGATGGAGAAAACCTCTCCATGCAGAATGGATTTCAAAACCAAGCTTGCCAGAGGACAGGGATCACACCACAGAGCCTGCTACAAGTTGCCAAAGAAACTGAGGTCAAGGGGTGCCTAAGAATAACCAGTGACCATCTTGTGGCTCTTGCAGAAATTAATCGCCAATTTTCCTGTTTCTGAATGAAAAAGCCAACCCTACCACTCAGCTCAGTTGCAGTATCAGGGCTGAAGAGGAAAGAGGGACGGTGTAAGAGCTGCTCCTTCATACGAGAAGAAACTTTCATTCCACTTTGAAAATAAAGGAAAGATTTCCCCACAAGAGAACAGCAAACAGAAAACATTGCAGCTTGAAGACATGCCACATCAGGGTGCGTTTGGTGGCATTCGCTGCTGTCCTTAAGATCAAAGCCAGAACCACCCCGACTGCATCCACAATGACAGCAACTGAATCTCTCAGGTTCCTGAGGGTTATACGGGATTAAAATAATACAGGATAATATGGTAATAGTACTTTGAGATGGCCAGGGATAATATAAAATATGATAATAGGGATTAAAACCTAAATAACCAAAGAACCGGGAAATAACGAGAGTCTAAGAGCTAACTACTGTAACTCCATGCCTGCAGTGACCTGCAGCACAGCAGAGGGTAGCAGGGTAATTTCACATCTGTCCATGGCATCAGCAAAAGCTGTTCTTACTACACAAGTCTGTAGAAAAGCGATTTTGACCTTGGCAGGTGTAAAAGAATTCATCATAAGCTTTAAACTTCTTACTGTTGCAACATTAGAGAACAGAATATTGTTTTAGTTATTGATACAGGTGTGTAAAACAAAAGCTGCTCACTTATCCTTGTACAGTCCTTACCAGGGCTGGCCTAAATCCCAGTCAAGCTGAATCAACAGAAAATTGCCTATATTCAAAGGTTAGATCATTGATTAACTTAGAACAGATGAATTATAATAGAACAACTCAAGTTTTCCTAGAATTTTGGAGGTGATCCTCATCCCGTGACCCAAGCAACCGAGGACCAAGGCAACCAGGACGGACTTGAAATGAAGAATAGGAGATTTGCTGAAACAAAGGAATTGAATAGACTTTTTGATCAATGAAGAACTGAGGATCTATGGAAAACACCCAGGAGTTTACCTAGTTACGTAACATTAGAAAAGAAATCTCTATATACTAAGAACGTGCGCTGTGTCCTTTGCCACTCACGGAGGTGATGGCCCAGTGCTGAGTTGCTGAATAGTGCAAGCCTAGAGTTACCCACGAGATTGATGAAACTCTCTAACAGCAGGACAGAATAAAGTCCCCAGTCCACGCTCAGCAGGCTGTGGCCGGAGATAAGTTCAAACCCCCAGGTAGGAATGGGGGGGATGAAAACAGCTGCAGAAAGCACGTGGTGAACAGGATGCCCAAGTGTGGGCTCAGGCATCAGATCAAGCCATTCCTAACGCTGTTTCAAGCAGCGGAGAAAACACACCGGAACTTGTATGCTCAGGGAAAGCACATTCATGACAACAATATTTCCTGCTTTTTCCCCTCATGATGATTTCCAAACGTGCCCAAATGACGTATTTACTATTGCTGTCTTTCAGTCTCCACTTTACACACTTTCCTCTGAAGGATTAAACAGCGAGCAATCAGTCTGCTCTACACACCTCCCAGTGAAAGACAGGAAGAATACCACACGTGCCGTGAATAATTTAGATGAAGAATTGCTTTGTCAGAACACGAATGTCTATCATGCAGCTGCGGTGAAGGTGAGCAGGGGCTGCAGACTGCAGCAACCTGTGAGCTGCAGGCCAAGGCTCTACCCGCAGACGGCAGATGATGCCGTTGCCAAAGCAGATTATTTCTACTTTGATGCTCTTCAGCACCAAAGTCGCATGGATGAGCCAAGTGCCAACCTCCACCCACTCCTCAGGAGCTCACAGTAGTTTTTTCTTCCTTCTTGCCTTTCTCCTCTGCACAATGATCTACTTTTGGCTCTCTTTTCTTTATCCCTCTCTACCACCCTACCCCTTTCCTCTCTCCTGGTTTTCCCCTGATTTCACTCTGCCACAGACAGCTGGGGATGCGTGACCATTTTCAGAGACATTTCTGCTGTCAGGAGCCTGCGGGTTGTGAGGTTCTGCATCAGGGGACACGGCAACTCCCATCCACCTTCGGCGAAAGAACAGCTAAGAAACGAGGGAGATATAGTCTTGCTGAAAAGCTCCTAACGAACAGCACAGCCCAATGACAACTCTGGAAGCCTTTCTTTAAAAATAACACATCCATCCCCCTACTTGCACCGCCTCTTGCTTCAGCCCTTTCCTGCCAGTGCCTCATCTCTCCAGCGACCTAAATCCTTTTTAGCTCCAAGAGACATATCCAAATAAAGCTTCTTTGCAATCAGAATGGAGTGTAACCAGGTCCGAGGGTGTGCACGGATGCTGCAGGCACTTCTTGACACAGAACTGAGGACTGTGCATAGTTAAGTGCTGTTTCGCACAGGCTCTGTACATCACAAGGTCACGTCACTTCACTGCCAGCCTCTTGGAACAGTCTTCTATTTTCGCTTACCAAAAGCAATTCCTTTCTATGCCGTGCCCTTGGAGCCAGCCACTACAGAACAACAACAGGGAGGATTCTTGGCTGCCAGCAAAAAACCCCCTCACCGAACCAACCCCCAAACCAAACCCCCAGAGAACAAAATAAAACAAACAAACAAACAAAAAAATACATCCTGGCATATTTTTTCTTCTTAATGTCCAAGTCATGACAACCAACAGAAAAAGAAATTCTTCTCTATCACTCCCACTCCTCTAAACACCAAATCAGTCAGATCAGGCTATGGCAAAACCGGAGGAACAGTGCTCCGTGCCGGCAAGGGCTGGGGTCTAGGATAACACTATACCAAGCACACCTTAAGTCTGCACTCGCTTCCAGCCCTGGCACAACACACAGCGCAGCCCCGGAGTGCCGTTCCCAATCGGCACAATCCTCCTGGTTTTGGGATGCGACAATTCACACATTTAGACACAAGGCTAACAGGGTTCGCGTGCTTCCTATCATCTTCATTTTCCATCAGTTTTGCACGGCTTTCTCCATCACAGGCAGCTATTTTGAGCGACAACCTCTGAGGCTGAATTTTCTCCAGCAGTGAGTCACGACGTTAAGCCAGTCACTGACGGAGCCACGCTGTGGGCAGCCTCCTGGCACTGCTCCTCTCCCCAGTCTCCACAAGACAGGGGAGGCTCCGCAGAACAGAGGCAGCAGAGGATTCAGGGAAGACATTTCAGAACTGACATTTACATTGAGGAGGTGCCTATTTATTGCTCTGACATCAACCACGTTTCACACAGATGAAATGCATTAAGTTACACGATTGCAGGAATACAACCTGAAACTCCAAATGAATCCAGACCAGACATGGAAAAGGCTTCAGAGATGCAAGGCAAAAAATAATCATCATTTGTATTTACTTTTGTTCCACGTTCTCCTTTCACCAGCGTTACACCTCTGGGGAGACTCACAGCACAACTGCACTTCTCCTATGCTACAAAAAAAAGCGTACAAAAAAAGGGTACAAAAGAAGTGCAGTTGAGAAAGGGCATTTTTCCGAGTGCTGCTTTCCCTCAATACTCAACTGTCCCCAAAGGCTAGTAAAGCTCTTCAGCTACTGCGTTATTTTCTGCACCATGAGAGTTCCAAAGCTTTCCAGAGAAGTTATTCAGCTTGTTACAAGGTACGTGGCATTGCCTGTTTTGTGATAGACCAAGGGCAGCTTACAAATAATCTCTCAGATTAAGTATTACCACAGAACAACTGCAATTTTAGGACTGCACCCAATCCCGACAGCCATTTCTGCTTTTCCAGCCTGTGCCCTCTATGTTCTCACTGCATACTTTAAGTACTAAGGTACCCATCCCACATTCAAATTAACTAATAATCTCCTACTGAAGACGTGGGTAAAACAAATCTTTACAAACATGCTGCTTGCTCCCCAAGAGAAGGCCAGAGCTAATGCTACCGATGCACCGAGCACCACCGTCACGCCACCTTCTCTTTCCTTCCATGAGTTCAAGCACATTGGGTGTAGTTCTGCTTCAACAAATGAAGCACCATAACAGACCAACTACTTTTAACAATGGTTAATTACAAGCTCAGAGTTTTTGGTAGCATTAATTACATTCATCTCAAGCTTTGTCAAAATACTTAAGGGAAAACAAAATACAGAGAGAGAGAGAGATATTGAAAACACTAATCTGTGCTCCAGGAGGCAAGATGAAGCTATGAAAAGAAATAAATCCCAAGAAACAGGATCCTGAGTGAGCAGAGATAACCACAGGCTGATCAAAGCGAGGAGCTGGAGAAGGCTGATTGCAGAGAAGCAGCAGGGATCTACTTTGAGCTTCAGTGGAAAACACCCCAGGTATTATTTCACTTGGAGAAGTGACCATAGACTTGTATTCACAGCTAAAGCCTGATTCTCCCCAAACCTTTAATACATCCCAGCAGCCCCTACAGTTTTTCCACTGAAGTGCACCACAGGGCATAATGGGGCGCTTCTCACCTTGCCACCCACTGCCAGACCCCCAACCGAGGAGGGGACTCCTTGAGCAGCCGCCTTCAGCACCAGCAAAGCACTCACGGAACAAGTCTGCTTTGGACAAAGACATTGAGGAAGAATCAACCCCCAGTTCAGATCTGTTTGAAGTCTGATCTTAGTAAAGATCTAAACTTTCCTGCTTGCCTCATCTTGCCTCCAGTGGTGCAAACATCTGGAAGAGTCCCAGGTAAGTGAAGAGCGAAATGAATCCTAATCCTCCCACTGTGTTCTAGCCGAGTCCCTTCCTTGCTGGGCCCAGCAGAGGAAAGTGTTCAAGGCACCAAGACCAAGAGCTGCCTCGGCCACATCAATCAGGCCAAATGTTGCTTTCAGGTAAATGCTGCTTTTACGAGCATGACAGAGCCCACAAACAGGCTACACAAACGCAGGCAATAAAAAAATCACCAAACAAATGCTGAGATAAGTAACACGCTAGTAAGGTGCTGGAGACAAAACTCCCTAGACACAGACAACTCTGCAGGAACAGGAGGAATACTTTAATGCAGAAAAGCAAAACATAAAAGGAGAAACACCACAGGTTCCTTGTGATTACAGTTGCTGTCTTTTGGAATTCACTACAAAAGATGAAAATTTATCTTTAAAATGTTACACTTTAAAAACAACACGAAACAACCTAATAATACCTGTTGGCAGGCGATTTGTGCCTTTGGCACAGGACATCAGACCCAGCAACTCGCAGTGCTGCTGCTCTTCAGCTGCAAATCTGTCAGAGAGAGGCCACATTTTTTTTTAAGGGTAAAATGTATTTGGGAGAGAGAGGGAAGTCAGAAAAAGGTGATGGCAAACATGGGAGTGTAAGATTTGCAACCTTTAGTCACCAGTTCAAGCGCAAGGAAGCAAAGACTTGGCTGAAATAGTGTCAAAAGCACAAAGGAGAGATCTGGAGCAGAAGGGAACTGTCTAAGCCAGCAGCTGGCACGCGGTCTCCAGGAACTGAGACACACATTCACCACAATCTCCAAACTCGTTACAGCCCAGGGGAACTCTCCCATCATTTCAATGGATTAGGCTTTCACTTTATACCCTTTTATACACCTCTGAGACCCTGTGCTGTATTAACCATCCAGATACCGCAGAATTCGATCGCGCATCTCAGTAGTCACAAAAGCACCGGGAAGCTGGATCACCCAGGGAAGTGAGGAGCAGCAGCGCTGTCTTTACAGACATCAGAAACAGATTCTCAAAAGAAACAAACACATATAATTTTCAAGAGTTTTTCTTACATTCTTTAACTAAAAATTTTGAGAATAACTGTATCCCACATTATTCCCCTAATAAAAAGTTTGTATGACACTGGTTAGAAATGGAGAGAAATATCCACATAGTGATTGCACAAAACATTTGTGAAATAGAACATTTTTAAGCAAGTCAGTTGGCTTAAATAAATAGCATTTTCCTGTTCCAAGGCTTTGTCTCTATAGGAAAGTTACATAAAGAGAACCTGAAATAGAAACTTAAATTTAATCAAATTAATTAGAAAACCTTCTGGGTATATAATCCTTTTTCATAGTGAAAGAGGCTTGCGGTCTAGCTTACTCTGTTGAGAGCAGCCTTACAGTACATCAAAAGAATGCCTGCAAACGAATTTGCATTGTTTAAACAAATTTAGTTAAACCAAATATGAGTTAATCAGTGCAAGTTTTT
Organism: Buceros rhinoceros silvestris; assembly: GCF_000710305.1. NCBI lineage: Eukaryota > Metazoa > Chordata > Aves > Bucerotiformes > Bucerotidae > Buceros > Buceros rhinoceros. Next base: position 4,271 of record NW_010407479.1, on the reverse strand, counting down.
CAAAGAGTTGGCTTCAAAAGGCAATTTAATGCAAAAACAAAAGGAGGAACTTGACAGAAAATACATAACCTCCTGAAACAGCTTCCGAGAGATGATTTGTACTTTCTCAGGGCACACAGCTCTCGCTTGCCACTGAATTCAGTGGGAAGTTGGGTGATTTCAGCCCTCCTCAGAGGCAAACCACAAGCGTGGAGCTAACTCTGCTGTATTTAATGCCACTGCCTTGCTGGAAGAGAGCTGTTGAGATGGCAAAAAGAAACGTGCCCTGATTAGGCCACAGTGCATCATACCCTGTATTACCAAAATAATCTCCCTGGAGTCAGACACTGTGGATGGATCGCGTCCACTCCCAGAGCAGTGGACACCCTCCACAGCCTGGCCTGTGCTGCCTCGCTCATCACTGCCACTGCCAAACACGTTCTGTGCCACTTCATCATGAATAAGCCTCTCTGAAACAACAAAAAGCTTTTCAAGATAAAAACTCTGCTAAATGTCTGATTGATATGAAGAATAAACCCATCCCACCTCACACCTATTCATTATACAATAATAGTGTTTTATTCAGTAGCGAGTTTCCAGCCACATCAAAGTGGCCACAGCTTTATGTGCAATCACAATTAAGCAGCTTATTGATATCGTTGGATAAGGAAGAATAAATACCACTTCAAGCTAGGAAAAACATCGTGTTTCACTCATTAACAAGCAGACTAATTGGGAGACCGCAGCTTAAGCTGACTTGTTCAGAACACCAGAATTTCACTGTTCTTTCAGAAGAAATGTACCACAAAGC
>NW_010407479.1:0-3344 GCF_000710305.1 Buceros rhinoceros silvestris | reverse complement strand
CGGAAGAGCCTAAAAAATCAACCCCCCAATTCTCATATAAGACTTTTTCACAAAACTGGAAGGAGTTCTTTTCTGTCAAGAGTAAAATCACAAAATATAATTAGAGAATACTTCACCTAAGGCGAAAGTTAAGGCTTGTTTTTCAAGAATTTCCTTTTCAAAGGCAGGCGTGAATTTAAAGTCAGTCTGCTTAAGACATTATTACCCCTCAGATTTACTCTCTGTTGCAGAAGGTGCAGGCAGCAAAGAAGCATTTGTGGTGAGTACGTGTATTTAACACTCGGTAACAGGAGATGTTCTAGTTTCACAACAGAGCTCCATGCTGCTTTAACGACTACTGATACTTTTGCAACACTTGGCAGCACTGTCATTATTGGAGCTTTCCCATAAGGCAATACAAATAGGAGTATTAAAAAAAGAAGTATGAGGTTTGGACCTTTCACACTATTTATGACATAAATCAAAAAAAAGAGGGAGAATTACTTTGAGATCAGTCGAGCTCTTAAAGAGCAAAGGCCTCTGTCAGCCTTGGATTTGCTCCTCTGTTTGTTAGTAAGAAAAACGGATCTGACTTTTCACTTCTTTGCTGAGAACGCCAGTCAGCAGTTCCTAAACAACAGCAGACCTTTTCAAATACCAATTTTTTGTTTCTCCCAAGGAAGAAGCTCATTACCAGCTGCCAGCCACCAGCTAGTACAGATTCGTTTTCTCCAGCTCACCACCTTGCTCCTTACGGTGGAAATACAGTAACCATTCCTATCTTCAACTACTCCAGTACTGAAAACAAAATCCAGAACTTTTAGAACTTTTTTTATCTCCTATAACTGTATTTCTTTGAAGTCAAAGGTGTATTTGGAAGAGGTAGTCCAGGAGAAAAGGGTTTCAAGTACCAAAATCGGTATGTCCCATACCATGCTGACAAACCTATCAGCACACCAAGAAGCTTTTGACTGAAGTTATGGAAATACAGGGCAGTACAGAGAAACATGAACACCCAGATCGCGGTGAGAAAACACAAGGAAACAAACAGGCTGTTGATCACAACATGCAGCTTGGAGTTCTGGTTTATGGACAAGCCTTCCAGCACAGCCACTTCCTCCACAATCATCAGAGCACAGTACGAGAGCAGAAAAGAGTGACCCGAGATATCAAAACCATCCCAGATCCCATTGTCCTGGTGGCACTCCTCCTTGGTGGCATAGAGCCGGCGCGGCTTGCTGACTTCACCTGAGGTAGAGCATGTACCGGTGAGATCCTCGATATACTTGAAGAGTCCGGTGCAGATGTACCAGATGGCAGTGCCCACCAGCAGCGCACTGAGACGCCGCAGCACCATCAAAATGCTCTTTGTGGGACCATAGAGGAACTTGCTCTGGGCAAACTGGTAGGTGGTGAGTGCGATGAAGGGCAGCAGAAGCCACAATGTCCACGCCCAAGCCAGCTTCACAAAATACCTGCCAGAGAAAAGCCAGAAGAGAAACATGCACCTGTGAAACTTCAGGGGAGCTGGGGTAAGTGATGGTGAAGAAGCAGGTTTTCAAGGTCACTGTTCAGAACCATCTAAATTAGACACTCGCACCCTCCCCTCGAAGGATAAAGCACAGCTAAAATCTTCACCCTCCCCTCACTATGTCTCCCAGGCCCAGCACCTGAACACCTCCTCAGCCAGGTACTTCAACTGCTTCCCAGGCAGCTCCCTCGGACCTAGAGCCCGACTTGCCGTTGAGTTTTGCAATCGCTTTTACCCTACACACCCACTCAACTCTGCCCTACTCAAAATGCAGCTGCTAAGAATGTCTTTTTAGCTTGCCACCCGGACCACAGTAACCCCTTCTCTTCCTTCATCTCAATTATCTTTGCTTTCAAAGCCCTTCACAACCTCAGCCTCAATGCTGAGCAAGAGAAGGGCTGACTTTTCCCTAATGAGCCCTTGAAGCTTTTCCTCTGTCATCACCATATAAAATACATGAAGAAGCACAATCTGTGTGTGCCTTTGCTCTCCCTCCAGTTGATGAGAGCTTTCCTTTGGCAGACACTAATGCTTCTATCTCTAAATTCACTCTCTGCCTTGAAAACCTTTGCTGTGATGCCTATAAAATCTTGAACACCAGCTGGTGGTGTGCTGATAGCCTGTTTAGCAGCAGTCAGTATTGCATAACTAGTCCTTTCAAAACTTACAGGGGAGCATGTGCAAGTAAGAGTTAAGGAGATCATACTCTACTACCTCCTTTCTCCCATTAGCAGCTTCTAATGCAGCTTCCCGTCAGGTGGTGTGACAGGGCAACTGTGCAGCCCCCCAGTTACCCACATCCCGGTTTGAAACAGAGACAGCAGAATTCTGGTCTGTGGCTGAGCTATAGCTAGACACACAGAGCCATCAGTAATCATCAGCATCTCAGCACTGAAGCCAAAAGAGGCAGGAGAAGAGTTCCTCATTAAGATCCTAAAGAAAACTGCCAGGGCCTGGCCCAGGATTTTGAGCATTAGCTCCTTTACTCTTAATTTTACAGTAGAAGTGGCACCCATGTGGCAACCTACCATGGAATAGTAATTGAAAATAAAATTCTCAATTTATTGAGACAGTTAAAAGCAAAAACGGCCGCTAACAAAACTGCTGCCAGGAAACCAGCAGGAAAGTAATTTGTGGGGAAAAAAAACCGCTTCAGGAACTGTCAGTACAGATAACCTTTCTCCGTTTAAAAGGGGAGCACTGAACTGCAGCATGTTTTTACCGTAAGATCAATCTCACTCTCTTAAGTGTTCCTGCCAATCCTTCTTTTCAATCACACTAAAAGCAGCTCCTCTCCCACACGTCACCGAATGACAAATTTGAATCAATAAAGTACAAAAGACCCCTAGTCACAAGGGAAAACAGCAGTTTTAGCTTTGCTTTCTGATCAGTAACACAAGCACTGGCCCAGCTCATCGCCTTCCTCACCCCCTTCAAAATGCTCCAACATAGCTTTGAAGAATGACTAAGCCAGTTAAATCACTGCCGAGGTACTAGGAAAGGATGGCAGTAACTTTGCTTCCATAAAAGCCACTAAAAGACTTATTTTCTTCAGCTTGCTTTTAGATCAGCTCACTAACTATCAGTTACTCAAACATGAGAAGTTATCTGGGAGCTGAAGGTAAAAAATTCCTTCTTTTCCTCTTCCAATAAAATACGAGCAAGAAACTCCCGCTCTTCTGAGACCTTACAGTCCTGTAGACTAGAACTGACCTGCAGACCAGGAAAGGTAACAGCGACCACCGCTTCCACCCGCCCCAGGCCGGCACACGCTTCCCGACTGCTCGCCGGCGTCCCCTCACGAACTCACCGGCGTCGGCCCCGGCCCGGGTCA
>NW_010407478.1:11866-24461 GCF_000710305.1 Buceros rhinoceros silvestris | reverse complement strand
CAGCCATTTCATGGCTTCTTTTGTGTCAAGAGGAAAGTTAACAATCTGAGAAACAGTGTTTTTCCTCGCCTCCCCATAACTAGTTATTTTCCCAAAAAGAGTAGCTAGTGAGAATTAGTAGGTTTTTCTGAAGGTACAGAAGTATGGTCGACATATATTTTCACCTGATTCTAATTTCCTTTCCTGGTCCGATGTTTCACAGGGAGCATATGACCGCTTGGCTACTGGTTTTTTGGGGGGGAGAAAGGCTCTCCTTCTTTGTAAACTTGAACGGGTAAAAGGCCTTTTGATATGGGTCTTTCACGCCCTTGAGATATACTTAGTTTACTGGGTCATGTGTACTGAAGACTCATTCCAGTTATAATCAGAAATCATCCAGTCTGGACTTGAGAATCTCTCCAGTGAAAGTCACTACTGTATCATTGACAGGTGTAGTTGTGCCACGTCATGTCAACTCATCTTTGGCATTACATTACTGTCATAAGGTGTGCAATTCTTCTCTTTTTCAGCAGATTGACAAGATTTATTCTTCTTTACGTAGTCTCAAGCTACATATCCTACTTTAACTAATAACTGAGGGGTTTCTTACTGAGCTTGATACATATTAAACAGGGAGAATATAAATAAATTTGTAGATGAACCTCTTGTGCCAGTTATATTGACAGATGTGCTATCAACTACAGCAGGGTTGAAACATCCTCCTTTACAGGATAAAAAAAAAAAAGCTTATGGAAAGAAGTCAAGTGAAAAATATGTCTTAATCTTAATTTTGGCATCACTGGAATGATGCCAAAGTCACCAGAGAGCTTTATGACATACAATTGACAAAGTTTTTGTCTTTCTGCTTGCACTCTTAGAAACAAACAAAAAATCAACAGAATGTATTAAGTCTGTTGCCTTTTGGCAAAATTTGGAAAATTATCTGAAAGAGCACTTGTAAAATAACCAAGAGGATTTGCTGACCAAGGTTCGTATCCCTGCCTGAATTCTGTTGCAGTTCTGATCAGGAGATCAGAACAGGAGATTCAGAGAAACAGGCATCAGGATCAAGAAACATCATGTTTGTCACATCAAAACTGTTTTCAGTGTGTTGCAATTACAAATTCAAAGTGTGATGTTATCACAGGGGTTCACTAGCTTATAATCAATTGTTTATATCAAGGCATGAACAGAGAACAAGCTTTGAAAATCTGCTAACTGAAAACCTAGAAGATCTAGGCAATCTACAGAAATATTCATATCCATAAATACAGACAGAATGCCTATCAAGTTGACATAATCAAAACCTCACGACCAGAAATCCACAGGAAATTGGCTAACTCACGCCAGAAACGTAATAAGATGCACTGAAAGGTGGGATTACATTGACTAAAGAACCTTAGGAACTCCTTTCTTCTTCCACTACAGCACTGGGGTAAACTTACACATTTGGGTACTCCTTGGTGCCACATCTGCAAGATGGACAGCACTTTCTGTTTTGCAGCATAGGATATGTAAAACTGCTGTTAAAAGAGAGATAATCCAAGAGATAACCCTCCTTGCAGCTCAGAAGGCAGGGTGGTGCCTACCTTGTGGTGATGAACAAGCTCCAAAACTTACTGTCTCTGCTGCCGCTATCCACACAGTAGGCTGATACAACTACAGTTCAGGGACAATGACCCTTCTTTTTTCTGTAAAATCTGTTTCAGTTTCAACTAAATAAAACATGATGGTCTGGGGACACAAAAAGTGCCATAGAGCTGATTTCCAGGTGTTCTGACTCTTCTGCCTTTCCAATGATGCTCTTAGTGGATTGGAAGTGTTGTGCATTCTGTTACATTTCTTTCACTGAGATTAGAGTGTGACACTAACTAAAGAACCACATGGAGGTGGCAACACCACGCTTTCACTGATAGAACTCCAGGAAAAACACAGGACTGACAAAAGAGGGCTTAGTACAATGAAATTATATGACAATTAAATATATTTATATTAGACTGAAAAGTAGAAGATCTTAATCTAAGACATTAACAGAAGCCTAGTTCTTGACGGTCAGCTGTGATTAAATAGATGTTAGTGAGCAAAGTCTTTGACAAATAACTCTGAGAGGTAATTATTAATTTCCTTAAAAGCATCCTTTTTCAAAGCGAGGTCAATGGATGGAGATATGTGAAAATAAATAAAAGCAACCAGCTTCCATTTTTTAAATATTTTTGCTATAAAATTAACAATATGCATTTATGTCAATATTACAACAACACAACAAGTGCTGTAACACATAAGAATCTTGGTTCATGTAATGTTAAACTTTAAAACGTAAGTCCACCCCTAAGTTCTAGACCATAAACTGCAACCATGAGCAGCATGTATGTACTTGAGAATGTGGAATTAATAGGACTAAACGGATAACACATAGCTTAATAGGACAGAAGTGTGTTAGACACTGGTTATTTATGTTGTTGACATTGTATGTATGTTAAAAACAGAAAAAAATTCTCATCAGCCCAATAGGCAGTCAAATTTTAAGTGATACAAAGAAAAGGAGTAAATATTTTACTTTTCCACAGGTCTTAAATGTTATACATGCACACATACACACATGTGTAATTACTCCCAGATGTTTAGTTTTAATTCTTTATTCTACAAACCATTAACTGTTTCTCATTTATGGCTCTGTATATGTTTAAATGAATTAATCAGGTCAACTTTTACCCGTAGATTGTATACACTCTTCATCAGCACCCTGAAGAAAAGGAAAATGCTATTATTAAGATGCAACATTGTAATGATGTATTTTTGTGATTTTTTTTTTTGTGTTACTGTAAATGCTGCAAAGGTAAATGTAATTACTAGTCCTACTGACATAAAAGTTTTTGTATGAATGCCAGCAAACAAATTTGGCAAGAATTCTCCTTCTCATGGATTGAAACTATGCCTGCTCTTCCTATTAACCCTTTTGATTTAACAAGTGAAGACATGCTATACTTTTTAATAGTGTCATGCAAGAAACTAACAAAAGGCATAATTTCAACTCATCAATGAAAAATAGGGTGTAACCTTAAAAATAGATTTTAAAAGACATGACAAAGTAGCAATTAACCACTTTGAATCCTTTAAAATTTCATGTCTGACAAATACTTCTTCATCTGGTGAAAAAAAAAATGAATAATTTATTTCAAACTAAGCATGATAAAAATTGATTACTTTCACTAAATATTATGGCACCATTATATAGAAATGTCAGAATGAATAGTTAAATAAATGCTACTCATGAAGAAAGATATTAGGTGCTGACCCACTGAACTAGCACATCCACAAAGAGGTGAAATCTCTTGATATTGAAATTTTGCCTGCGATATTTAGAATGGCATCACCTCATTTACCTTAAGGTGTCTCCAGCATAGGTGTAAGGTTTAAGCTAGACTATCTAGATATTCATTTTACTCTGTTGAGACCTACTTAATGACATCCATGGCCTCCAGAGGTTTATTCATTCCACTGTGATGCAGAATATACATTTGATCAGTTAATTGCATCCTAACCTCCTCTGACTAGCTAATCTACTGTAACGGAGACCTAGGCGTGTTAGTGACGTGTTGAGGTCTATTTTGTACATTATCCTGAAGCTAATGGATCTACCATCTTTAACGTAGGTATCACAAAATCCTCCAGGAAGGGAGAAGGACAATGCAGAGGACACCAGTCCTATTTCCTTTGTGGCAATAGCCAAGCATCATTACATACTATTAGTCATCATGAGAGTGACAATGGAAAAAGAATGAAAACACAGATGTCACTTTGTTTTAGGGCTGGTATACATCAACGTGTTAAAATAGGTCAACACCAGCGTTCACACTTCAGACTGATGTATATAAAGAAAAGAATAAAACAAACTCTGGATCTCGACTGACAAAAATAGTTTCAACAGAGAAAGTACAAGAAGTTTCAGTGTAAGGCTGTATAATTATTATCTAAATCTCCTTTCAAGTAGTTTTTCTCAGAGAGCTTTGAATGGTGAACTTTCTTTTAAGTAGTGACAATGTTAAATTTAGGATAATACTTCACAACTCAGACAAAACACAACTGATCTTGTCAACCAAAGCAATATGAGGCCAGGGTTATAAAGGTCTCTCTCAGGAATCGTGAGCAATTGGGTTTTGTGTTTGCTGCTTTGTGCTTAAAATAAAGGATAATGCTAGATTGTAATGTCACATTTTTAAACAAATGCAAAAATAATCCATCTTAAAAGGAGACCAAATGGATTAGGATTGTATCAAATGCATATGTATACTGCAGGAAGCATTTACTGAAAATTGCATAGCATTTCTCTCTCTAAATATCTTTGTTCTGAGAAAAACTATAGCTTTAAACATAAAGAAATTGGTAACATCTCTAAATGATGGAAAATGAGCAGAATTGAGAGACTATTCAGAATCAACATGTACTGTGTGCCACGAAAACTAACATAAATTAATAACCCCTGTTACAGAGAAACCCAAGAAAAGTCAACTGAAGAAGCAATTGCAGACTTTAATGTTTGTGTTTGCATTCTGTCCAGTCAAAGAAAATACCCTCCTGGCATCCTATTCATCTCTGGCTGGAAAAGTATTGATGATTTTGGGATAGAAGCTGGGTTCCATGGTTTGAAATCGTAATTTACACTCTCTGGAAAAAGGAATCCTTGTACATGTAAGGTTCCTGTATGCTGCTGAGTCCAGTCTGGGCCTTGCCCCATGTCTGCCCTGCAGCATCAGCAGTGACAGCTACATCAGGGGAGTTGGGTTCAGTATTGGTAGTGTATATAATATATACGATTTTATTTTTATTATTCTTCTCATTAAGGCAGTTTTAGTTTTCTTTTCCAATCATTAATTCTCTCTCCCTCATTCCCTTTCTCTTCCCCTTTGGGGAGGGAGTGGTTGGGTGATAGAGAGTATCTGTCATTTGCGTGGTAGCTGTCCCAGCCCTAACCTATGACAATAGGACAGATCTACAGTTGTGTTTCTTTGGTGATCATTGCTGGTGTGAGCAGAGCATCAGAGAGGGACAAGTAGGTTTTATAGTCCTGAAAGCTGTCACTAATTATGATTATTAAAGATATCTTCTAAAGAATCATTTGTAAACTGTATGTTACGGCTATTCCATTTAAGCAAACAATAAGACGGTTGTACTATTATTCTATTCCATTCTGCTCTGTTCTGTTCTATCCTATTCCAGGAACAGTATCAAAATAGTAAGGGGTTTTGGTCTGAAATGGTTAGAAAAGGAGGAAAATGTCAGTATAGTGAAATAAGTCTTTTACAGCTGTAGGTTATAGCTACTCTAGTAAATCACAAGTTCCTCAGACAGTTGACTGACAGAGAGATGCACGGAATAGTCCAGATATATACTAGTAAAATCCAGTAATCCCTGTAGCTGTAACCAAACTGACTGTTGTGAGTGGGGTCCGGTTCATGTCAGCTACAGACTATGACTGGGAATTGTTTAGGACACCATTAGTGGGCAGCGTCTTCCAGGAACTAGAATGGACCCAGCTTTCCAGGTTTGGGGAGGAAAGCATTCCAGGACATATTCACACGTGCATAGCTGGAGACAACTTTCAGGACTTGGGAGTCTGCTCCCTTCACTTTGTCACTGTCCCCCAATCTGCTGTCTGCCTTCTTGACCTTTCTGCTATAGTCCGACTCGCACATACTCTGTGTATCTACTTTCCTCCTCCTCAGCAACTCTGCAACTTTTTTTCACTTTTCCTGTTGCCACTACACCCTCTCTATGTGACTATAACTTTCCCTCTCCTGTTACCTCTTGTCATCACTTGCCACCAGCTTTTGTTGTTCTTTCTTAGCAGAATTGCACCACCAGCTTGGAACCTGAATGGTCTTGTCCTGAGCCACTTCTGTGTCTGCACAAATAGTCTATTAGTCCAAAGAGAAGAAATGCTCCACCTGGCCTTGTGTGGAACCAATTAAAATCTATTAGCTGAAACTATTGGGGGCAATTCTGTATTGCATCACTCTTCATGGCATGGCTAGCAGGGATGAACCTCACTGGAAACCTCTGTCCTGGGAGATTATTAAAAGGCTAATATTACAGTTCAAAACAGTCTAAATAAGATGAATATCTGAGCAAACCTAACAAACTGGGTGCTTTAACAGTCCTAGGGGAAAAAAAACAAACAAACAACTCCTTTCTGTGTCACACAGTTTTTGGCAGGAGATAGGCCCCTAGGTCAGACCAGCCATGAGAAGAGGGTTGATGAGCATGACATGCAGTATAGTAGTAGCTGCTATCTGAAACTTCACATGCTGTATCAAGCTGATTATTTTCTTGAAAAGATGTGTGAGGTCTCTAAATTCCACCAAAATGGACCTTTATGATTCTCTTTTTTTTTTTTTTTTTTTTTTTTTTTTTTTTTCCTGAACAAGGTCCTATTACTGTGATGGAACAAATTATTCTATACCATAAAGAACCGATGATCACAGTCAGTAGCAAGGCACAAAGTAATATATCCAGACATAGGATTCGGCTCTTTTTCTCAAACTTCAATCTTATTTGTGTTGTTATCCAGCAGCCTGATTCATCAGGATCTGGTTTTCTTGTTAATAGATTTTGTTCTGCATTTAAACTCTTAGATCTGTCATTTCGTGTTGTGGACTTATGTGAGTTAGAAATGGTAGCAGACAAAAACAACAAAATATTTTTAAAAACTTCCATCAGACTGTACAAGTGGAACCTACACTATGCTGGGGATGCTGTTGAAATACACTGTCATCTTTGCTATGCCTTCAGCAAAATTAAGTTTTAAAATGAAAATGTGTTCTTCAAATAACACAGAGAATAATTTACATGCAATGGCATGAATTTTCTTATTCACATAAGCCCATCTGTGCAATAGAGAATAAGACAGAAATAGAAAATTGAAGCAAAAGGGGTAAGATACCCATCTAGCACATCAATATTGATATAGTAAGCCAACAGAAGTAACACGTGAGCAATATAAAATTCTGCCTGAAAGGGACTAATTAATCTGAATGAGTGACCAAAATTTCATTATTCTTCTCAACAGTATGATAAGGGGGCCTGAACGTGTCCTGTGCCTCGGCTGCTCCATTTCTGTATTAATGTTGAAAGTGTTGCAGTTGTGTGCTGGCTTTGTTTAAGCTGTACTGAAAACTTGCATACCAATAAAGACATAGGAAATATAGTTAAGAGGGGACCCTCTGAAGCAGCTTTCTTGAACAGGTTGCAATTATTTCCTAAAAAGCTATAAGAATTCTATCTACTGAGCTTCTTATAGCCCAGACAGGCATCAGGCTGCAGTGTTTGTGGTTATCCAGGTGCACATCCTTAGAAAAAGCTTGAGGAACTCTCCTTTGTTAAAAGACAAAGGTTTGTGTTATCCCTTTGTACCTGGAAAACTCCATAAATCCAATACCTCTCTTTCTTTTGATATTTGCCTTTCGAACCCATTATGGGAGCAGTCTCAGAGTTTCACTGATTGTAAGGGCTAGTGTGATCCACAGGTGGCTGGAAATGGGAGAAGGCAGACTGGATGGTAGATCTGCATAAAAGCTTTTGATTCTAATTGTCAGCTTGGTTCTGCAAGTCAATAAAATATTTTTTCTTGTATATTACAAAACGTTCTCTGACCTCTAGGGTACATGTAATTGCATTCCCAGAAGTAATACTGTGTGGTAGCAGCCATCAGCAATTCATAGAAAGAGCATGCAGTTATTGGAAATCGGTGTCATTCTGATCAAACTGCTGGTTTTATTTGTTGAGGTTTTTTCCTCACACAAACGTATTGTCATATCTTAACTGTTTAGAAACTCAGACGAAGGATTGCTGAAGCTACAGGATCCTCTACTGTTCCTACTGTAGTCGCAGCTTTTACTTGGATTTTTATTTGAAGTAAGCATTTCTTTTTGAGTTTGAAAATGGAATGAAAACCTGTGCTTTCCACTGCCCCTACCCGCCCCCCGCTTCTCCCTACCGTGGTTAGTTACCACGACAAACATCTCTTCACAGTTCCCTTTACCTTACTCTGACATCAGATGGAGACTTTATATCTGAACTACCTAACTTCCTAGAAAACTTGTTTAATCTCATAATTTGAGTGCTTTCAAATCCCCATGCAAGATCCAAAGTTTGTGCTGTTTATAGTTTTGAAGAGTTTTGTGACCTTGAGGCAGATCTGCATTGCTATGTGTTGTTGCAGTGCGATTGCAGGCATTTTTTAAGTGCCCTAGATTCTAAGAAAAAGAAAAAAGTAATACATGTTAGTAATGCTATGGTGTTTTAGATATTTATAGTTAAGTACAATACCAAGAGATTTTTTTTTTCCCGGGTAACAATGTTTGTTTGTTTTACTGCAATGTTGTCCTCATCAACTCTGTTTTAGCAAAGCAAATGTAACCTGATAATCGAACAAAACTATGGTGAGATAATACTGTGGACTTTGTTGTTATTTTCTGTGTAATGAATTACATTCCTCAGAACCAGAACAATATACTGTCTAAAACCCAGAAGTGTATCTTTCTTCTAAAAAAGCCGCAAAACCCAGAAACTTATTGTGAAAATCAAATATTTAGCCATATGTTTTGCTTATATCTATGCCTTTTTTCCACTTTTTTTGAAAGTAATAGCAGCTGAGATCACATTGAATAATACCTTGGGCCTGAGAAACCCATCTATTAGTTTATTTATGGGTAAGTGTGCCTACCTATCTCTCACTCAGTTATTTCCATATTAACCATTGTGTGATAATCTCATTTACTTAATTTTTAAATAATAAAAATAAAAAGTTAATAATCTCATCCTCAAAAATAGAGAAATGTGATTCTATATAGTTGCCTAAAGATCTTAGAAAAAATGAGGATCACGTTTTACTCTGAAATAATTTTCTATGTAGGAGTTCAGAATTTGAACAAGGTTCTCCCGAAACAGGAGAGCCAGATAAAATATCTTGGTTTATTCCAGTTTCTTATTCTGAACATTGCCTTGAGACCAATTATTTCAGGTTACAGAAATCAGCCTTATATGCATCCAAGAAACAAATGAACAGGGTCTCCTGCATATATATTGAAATGCTAAGAGTTTCCCTTAAGTAAGAGCACATTCATGGAGTTAATCATAGACAATTAACCTGAGACAGTTAGTCTGTTAATTGCAAGTGTATACAAGCCCTGAGAAGTGGACCCGTCTTCACGGCTTTCCAAAAATCTCCAATTTATCTGGGGGGGGAAAAAATGGTTTATCTCCGTTAGCAGTTAAACAGTATACATGACTGCTCCTTTAAGTCACTTTCATTTTGTCTAAATTTTCGAGCTCTCAAAACGTTGTATTTTGTAATCTAATCTCGTTGTAAAAACTTTATGCCTAACCTTATCAGATTCCCTAAGGAAGATGGGTACAACAAGATTTCCTCTTGGGCTTTAGGAAATGTACATCTATTGCTTTGATGTCAAAACTCCGAATCATTAGCTGCCCACAATCTACATTTATCCAAAACTTTTAGAGTTTCAGAAAACATGTTTTGCTCACTCATGTTATAGGAAAAAGTGGACCCAACAAAAGACTTAAAATTAAATCTCTCTGGAGACAGTACTTTATGCCGTACTATTTTTGTAGTAATTTATTGATGGTAAGGACTACATATTTTGTAAGTCCTCTGCTGTATGTACCAACAGTACAGGCAGTGGTACCAACTCATATGAGACAAGCATATATGCTTTTTTTTTTTTTAATGTTTCTTATTCCATTATGGCTGCAAAAAAGAAATAGTAGGTAATCCCTCTTAGTTAAGAAATAGAGAAACAATAGATAGCTATCATGATGCAAAGACAATTTTTTCCTGGATTTAATTGGAAGGATGCTGTTGGCAAGGGTTTTCCATGCAATATTTTCGGTACTTAATTATTACTCTGCAGTTCAGTGCATTCTTTAAATTAAAAGCTAGAACACATGAGCTGCAGCTCCTAAACACTGTGGCAGTCTTATTTAGCTACAGTTTACAGGACTCTTGGCTTCCCAGACCACTGGAAATTTTATTGGGTGGGTTTTTTTCTATGTAAACCTACAATGAAATTCAGTTGATTCTGGACAGATATGTGGAAGACATATTTCTTTTCTAGAATTTCAGACCTTACTGAAGGATGGAAATTCCAATTCTTAGACATACTTTTTTAAATTGTAGTTTTCTTGTATGACTTGCATTTCTATCTAAACTTGCCTTGGTTAGTAGTGGCTTTTTTTGTCTCTCCTAATGTTGACTTCACATTGTCTCCTGGACAGTATTTCACATCAACATTTTACACATATAGACAGAAAAAAAACATGCACTAAGTGACTTTGAAGCTTCCCAAGCTTCTTTCACTAGCCTATTATTTGTTCAATGCATGCAAGTACCTTAAACATTTCCCATTTCTCCATCAATAAACTCAGATGAGGGGAGTAGCTAGTCTTTTTCAGAAGAAAAAGACTTTGTTTTATCATTTAACCCCTTTTTCCTAATTACTGATTAACACTTATGAAAGATACATCATTTTCAAGCCTCACTGCTGTTGTTATAAACATTTCTGCCCCTTGGCTGCCACTGGAAACAGATGGTAGGCTGGCAAGATCTGTTTAAGTTCTGAGTGCCTGGAAGGAAGTAAAAACAGTAAAGGAAGGTAATTTGAAGTGTGGTGTGTATAAATCATACTTTCATCAGCCTAATTGTAAAACTAGGCTTTGGTTCTGGAAAAGAAACTTCTCACACAGGAATCTGTACTTGATATCATCATACGTAGTGGCACTCCATCAAAAAGTCTCCAGTGCCAATCCTTTGCCAAAGACCTCAAATGTCCCATGCCATCTTGAGACTAAAGAATGCAGGTGTGCTGGGTCAGACCAATGGTCCCTTCAGTCCAGTATGCTCACCTTGACAATGGCTGATGTTGAGGGAAAAGCACAAAAACAGGGGAATAATTTGTGATTTTTTTCCCCTCCCCAATACTTCTCTACTCATCATCTCTGACACCTATGATTTATGTATTTCTTAACATTGGTGGATTTTTCTTTCAAGGGCCTGACAGGAACCACTGCAAACTACTGTTGCAATCATACACCTCTTGGAACACAACCTCTATCACTTCTTTTTAGTTCTGTTGTATAGACAGTGAACAGTAAGCATACAGAATCTGAAATTCTCTGTGAAGATGCTCAGCTATCACCTTTGGCTACAATGAGACACCAACTTTGGCATAGGTACTTCAATTAGTTGTCTGAGGATATGAATTTTGAAGCTGATACGTGATTTTACAAGATAGATTATTGACAAGTGTTGAATAGGCTGATGGGGGCAGTTTACAAAAGAGAGAGGGATAGTATTATTCTCTGTTATAGGAGTAGGATATATGCCCCAGAAAGGCTTTGCCGAGATACCAGATTTTTTTTCAAGAGTATGTCTGGCAGCAATAAAAACCAGGTTCAGGTTTAAGGTGTTGCTACTAAGACTGGATCAAGCCTGAAATCCGAAATCCAGAAAAATTAACCTAAACTTTCCAACATTCAATAAACAACATTTTTGCCTTTTTTTGACATTTTCAATTAGTTTAAACCCCAATATTTTCATCAATGGGAGAAAAATCCAACAAGATAAATAAACAGGATAATGCACAGTACCTAATTCCTCACATAATTGTTACTTTATAACATTCCACTCGAAGTTTAGGATTGTCAGCAAAGCCCAGTTTGAACCACACTGCTCTTATGGCATGAGTTACTTCTGCTCACTGTCATATGCTTATGACATTGTCATGACATTCCTCTAGCCATTCCTTGTTCTGCTCCTTCATGCTAACCATGCTAGGTGGTCCACCAGAGACACAGAAATTTTCGTTTTGCATCTAAGAAAATGTAGGATTCTTCTGAATACAAAATACAGTCTGCAGCCACATACATTATTCTGGTTTTGATCAAATGAACCACACGTCTGTGGTTCTCACCACTGAACCTCAGTGCTAAAGGCTGTTACTTGAAGGCACATGACCACTTAATCCAGGTGTATTTAGACACCGTTAGTGGACTAGACTCCTGCACAAAATTACTAATATAAATTTACCTAGATTTCATTATAAGACTCCTTTTTTATTTATAGCAATGTCTGCCAGTCATAACAGAAAACGAAGCATATAGAAGTGTCGCTACTACTATAAATTTCTCCCCTCTGTTTTCTTCTTTAGCCATGAACTTTGTCTTATTTGTTTCTCTTTGGAATTCTTGCTGGAGACAGCAGGGGAAGCCTGGCAGTATTGTTCTCATATTTCATACTCTCTAGATCAGAACACAAACATGTTTTATTCATTTATTTTTGATACAGTTTGAAAATTGTGAACATTCGCAATTAAGAAAAAATGTTAATATTTGGGAAAATAAATAAACCGTACCGTTTATAGTGACCTGTATTTTGAGGAAAAGTAGCAACTCTGCATTGCACTCTGTCTATATTGCAGCTGTTTCTCTAAAGAAGTTGCCTTAAATGTTGCCCTAAAAAAGGTAAAATCTAATCTGAGACCAAACATGGTGAAATAACGGTGCTGGTGAAATAATCAATTATCTGACAAAAATAGGGAAA
>NW_010407478.1:0-11790 GCF_000710305.1 Buceros rhinoceros silvestris | reverse complement strand
GGAAAGAAGCTGTTCCTTGATTTTCGTATAAAAATATTTTCTTCCTAGACATATAACTAATAAGAGTTATAAAATATCTATAACTATGTGTTTTTGTATGTTGTTTGCTAAACATGAAATAAGGCAAATTTATTTTAATGAGCATTTTAATGAGAATAAGAGAAAAATCGAAACTTACTAAAAATAAGATTGAAGGGGAACAAAGCATTTTATAGAAAATAAAAATGTAACATTTTTAAGAAGATAGAACCCAAATACCTTTAAGAATATTTAACTCATATATAACTTTTCATTATGTAAGTATTCATGTACATTTATAAGCCAATTTTATGGGTTTTGCCAGCTTGAACCAAGAGGCCTTGCTAAGAGCTGGAAGAAACCTGGATGAAAGAACTTGTTCAGATGCTGCAATGAATTCACTTCCTACAGAAAAAAACATATTTTATACACCATAAATTAAAAGGTCAAAAAAAATCTAAGACTACAGCTAAGAAGATCAGCTGAAAAAAAAATGTGTAGTACCAAAGCACACATAAGTATGTAAGACAATAGTTTGTTTTACTCTAGTAAAATACCCTGAAAGTGGGGCCTTTGACATGGCTACAGTTTGCAAATGGAGGAGACTCAAGTCAGAACAAGCCTGCTCATGACCGAGGTGTTATGTCCATACGATTTCAAGTAGAAAGCCGCCCCAAGGTACCTCCAGTCGAACTCACTTAGATGTGTGTTTCACACTTCTCTGCACACACAGAACAAGCATGATGTGGATGAATTTTCCAAGTGTGGGTGGACGGCCTTGTTCAAGGAAAGAAAAGCCTTGTTAGACAAGTTTTGCTGTTTGTTGGAATTAGGGAGTGGGATTGAAAGGCATATGAAAGTCAAAATTTCATTATAATTAAGCTCTCAAATATAAATTTGTACTGTTGAGACTCAGCCTTTTATTGAGAACTGGATGCAACTGGACTAGAACCAACATTTCCTTGAGGATGGTTTTCACTTAAAAGTCACTTTATTTTCTTTTGTTGTAGTCATTACATGAGTCAGCCATTGAAAAGCTCCAATAAACCGTGACAGAGTTAGGAATACATTACAGAAAAATTCTTGAGTGGCAGAATCCATAGCTTCAACTGCTCAAAACGCTATTTAGTTAAAAAATAAAACTTCATCATCTGAGAAAAAATATTGACAAAGCAGCCACATTCTTGAGGTTGGAACAGAGCTAGTTTGGCTAATGAAAGTTTATGTGATTATAAATGTGCTCAGACTTTTGGGTCATGTAGTTTTTGTTGAGAAATAAATTTTTTATTGGAAAGACTCAGTAAACAATCATGCAAATTTTTGGTTTGAACTGAAAATTTGGACTGCATAACAACAGGAGCTAAAATAAGAACTAATATTTAGAGCTACTTACATCTCTAGCTGTCAACTGTGCTACTAAATTGCATGTTAATTTAATCCTTGTTTTAATGTCAGAAGGCTACATGACCAAATACTTAAAACACTTTAAATCGACATTTACTAAAAGTACGTTATACACTTCCTCAATTTTTCTGTCTAATAGTTTCCTTTGTGTGCATTTACCCTCTGAATTACGTCTTTCCATCATATGCACCATATTCTCCATATAGAACTTTCACCTTTGTAAGACAAAGTCTGCATTTGTTAGGTGTATTAAAACAGAAGAGATGTGTGAAACTTCAAGGCCTCATGGTACTCTTCTTTAAAATATCAGGCAGAGGTATCCTTATTGCAAAATGAACATGTGAAATACAATTGGGAGAATACTCCAAAGCTGCCCTCTGGTCATGTGTCATGGTTGATTATCTTTGAGAAAAAACTCTCTGGATGAAAGAACTGGTGTCACTCAAGTCAATAGCCAACATCCTCTTGACAGGAATATGACCGGGATTTTCACAGAGTAAACTGTGTTGAGGTAAGATGAGACTTTCTTGAAGCAGTCTCTACCCCCAAAATGATGCTTTTGACTAGTCACCAAATGAAATCTCATTCATAAACCACAAGTGCAACACAAGCCCATCAAACTCATATAAACACATTTAAGTGAACGTCTCCCAGTGAAGACATTTTAAAAAGGAAGAAAAACCTGTCAGTGTTTAATAATATCTAACTTTTAGGCCCACTCTCCAGCTTTGAAGCCTAGGCATCTCCAGTAGCTCTCAAAAATTAGTCCTATTTACATGAACTAGAGCCTGTTAAGGTAACTACCTGAAAATACTGTGGGACAAATGCCCTTCTCTTGCACCTCAGCACTTTATTGAGCCTCAGAAAGGAATCTTTACACTCGGGTTTTATAGTCTGAAGTTTTCCAAAAGCTTTTTTTGAAAAATGGAGACAGATGAAGCCTAGGAATCTCCTACACCTTATTATTAAACACCTCTAGGTCTAAAGCACTAGATTTAAATACAGAAAAAACAAGTACACTTCCCTTCTTTGCCCAGATCTTAGCTGTCCTTTTACTGGATAGTACCAAAAATCACAAGTTGAAGCCCATTCAGAGTGAAGGGATGTTCTTAATTCTACAATCTTCCTTTGAAGCAAAATAGCACAAATCATTGAATGTGTCAGAGATCAAAATCATGTGCAAGACTGACTAGACCAACAATTAGGGCATTTATCTCTCAAGGGAAATTCAAAGGTTCTGGTTCATGGTCTCACACTTTTATTGTTCATCTGTGCAGTCTTTCAGAATTAGAGATAATAGGACAGGACTTGCTTAACCCAGGAGAAATTATACCAATTTTACAGTCTCTAGCAAGTTAACATTAGCAAATTGTGAGTATAGCAAATGTTTATGAGATTAGATACATTGTTCAGTTAATGATCTTTGTTGGCAGCAGACCCAGAATGGAGACTGCTTAATGGGTGTAGGTAACTCCTGCTGACCAGCTCTGTGAAAGACACATGGTGATGACAGCCCTCAAGTGAAAATAGACATATGCATAACTTCATGACCTAAACCGCCTAATGGGAAACCACACCAAAGAGGATAATTCTCTTAATTATAAACCTGTTATGAGAACTTTGCATAAGCAAACCTGAGACACATAAAGGTACTTATTAGGAAGATTTTGTGAATAAACAGTAGCAATGGCTATGGTTAAATATCTCTCTCTCATCCTTCCCTGCTCCCCTTCCTCCCCCTGCCCCTTTCTCTGGCAGGAGCCATCTAATGATGTATTTTTAATATGTTTTGCTAAGACACTTCACAGTATAATTGCTACTCTGTGTTTCAATATCACAATAATTGGCATCACTCTTTAGCTCAGCATCTTTCTTAGTGTCCTAGATGTCCTGCTGTTTAAAATGTCATACTAAGTCTATTTCATAAAATAAGAATCATAGACTCACAGAAATGTTTGGATTGGAAGGGGCCTTCATCTAGTCCAACTCCCCTGACATGAGCATCTTCCACAAGATCTGGTTGCTCAAAGGCCCATCTAACTTGGCCTTCCAGGGAGAAAGTATCCACAACATCTCTGGGCAACCTGTTCCAGCGTCTCACCATCATTGTAAAAAAATTTTCCTTTATGCCCAGTACAAATGTACCCTCTTCAGTTTAAAAACCATTAGCCCTTGTGCTGTCAACACAGGCCATGGTAAAAAGTCTCCCTCCATCTTTCTTACAGGCCCCCTTTAAGTACTGAAAGGCTGCAGTAAGGTCTCCCCAGAGCCTTTTCTTCTCCAGGATGAACAACCTGAATTGTCTCAGCTTCTCCTCATAGCAGAGATGTTCCATGCCTTTGATAATTTTTGTGGCCTTTCTCTGGACTTGCTCCAACAGATCCATGTCTTTCTTTTACTGGAGAACCCAGAGCTGGACACAGTACTCCAGGTGAGGTCTCGAGAGAATAGAGGGGACAATCACCTCTGTCAGCCTGCTGGATACGCTTCTTCATATGCAGTCCTGGACATGATTTGCTTTTGGGGCTGCAAGCACACATTGCTCTCCCACGTCCCAGTTTTCATGCACCAGTACCCTCAAGTCATTCTCTGTGGGGCTGCTGTCAACTGATTCATCCCTTAGTCTGTACTGATATTGGGCATCATCCCATACAAGTGTAGGTCCTTGTTCTTGGTCTTGTTGAGCTTCGTGAGTTTCACATTGGCTGACTACTCAACTTGTCCAGGTCTCTCTGGGTGGAATACCCTCCTTCAGGTGTATCAACTGCAGCACTCAGACCAGTGCCTTCTGCAAACTTGCTGAGGCTGCACTCAATCCCAGACTCTATGTCATTAATAAAGATACTGAGCGGTATCAATCCCATTGTGGCAACTTGTTGTGATATTTGGCACCCGACTCCCTACCGTCGGGGGTCATTTTATACACTTTCTCTAACGTAGAGGATGCAAAAATGGCACTTTATTACGTAATGAACAGGGTTCTATAATCTCCCAAGAAGCCTCGCCCATCGTGGGTGGTTACTGCATTCCTGTAACGTAAGCACGTAAGCACGTAATCTTCTGACCGCCCACACTGCCACCCAATGTTCTGCAACATCCCATTACAGCTCCCTGGGGGGTGGTATTTATTACTGGTGTCTGTTTGGACACTGAGCCACCAACTGAAACTTTTTGGATGTGCCATCCAGCCAATTCCTCATCCTTAGCCTCTCATAAAGGTTTTGGGTATGAAGAGAGGAAAATCTTGCTCGTCAAGATTAATGAACCTTACTCAGTATCGGGATTAACCCAATTAAATGTTTTGAATATTTTAAATGCAAAGAATGCAAAAGTATGTTTCCCTGAAAATATATTCATGAATAGTCATATTATATGTACACACAGTCTGTGTAATTGTGAGAATGTATAGAGACAGAGACAGGAACACAGAGAAAGAGTCACATTTAGCTGGTGGCGGTTTTGTTTGTCTTGTTTTGTTTTGTTTTTTATTCATCACTTCTGTCTATTGAAGAATAGATCAGGCCTGTGAAGATCATTGCCTCCTTCACTGAATTGCTTTGTGAGATGAGGGTAAGAAAGTTAGATACTTTATGTATCTGTCCAATTCAGGGAAAAACAGCAGTTCTGAGAAAGAACTCCAGTAGCTGAGCTCAAGATGTAATTGATACTCAAATATTTGCAGAAAATTTTTGCAAAATTGAGAAGCAAACATTGACGTGGCATTTTGAAAGCATGCATGGGACCAGCTTCATCATTCAAAGGCATTTTTGAAAGTTAAATGTATTTGTACATTTTTGGTACGCTTCTATCTATGCCCGCATTTTGTGTTTTGCATCTTTATGTACAACGGTCAAGGACTGATATAACTTGAAGTTAGGATGCAAAATTCATGTTTAGGCTCTTAAGAATGAGTTTTGGTTTTCAAGAAACTTTCGTTACTCACAAACCAGTAAGAGATGGTGATTCCTCAAACCACATATGTAGGAATCTAAGATGCATTTTATGTATAGTATTTGTTAAGCATTTGATGAGTAGATTTTAGAAAATTGCCTCTTTTAGAACTACAAAATCAGTTGTATGCTGAAATCAGCCCCTCATGCTTAGATTGAACTGTTTAAAACTGAGCTAATCAAAGGTAGGTAATGACTATATAAGGATGCTTGTGCACTGTGAAAAAGTTTTAATAATATGATGGTAGGCTCTATTTAGACCAGCTTCTATTTGTTTCCCACCCTCTGTATTCAGCATATTTTTCCATCCTTTATTCCACGGTACCTTAAATAAAAATTTGCTTTTGGACTCTCCTTTAGCAGCCGTCACTACTGAATTTGAGAACGAAAACTCTTTTTAATATATTAATATATTACCCTGACTTTCCTGTCAAGAAAGGAGTTGAATTTTGCCACTGTGAGACAAGAACAATAAGTGTGAAAATGTTCTTCAAAATCGGGTCCTAATTTGACATTTCTAGTATCTGTTATTTGCAGAACACTTAGCACTGAATGGCACTTCTTGTGCCCAAAACGTAGCTGCCACTCATTGCCATTTGTTACTGTGACTGAGTAGCATGTCCATCAACTAGATATTACATCATCAAGCTGAGAATTCAGAAAATAAGAAAAACATAATAGTGACCATCTATGAAGAGAAAGATTAACTCACTTGACATAGGAATTTTCCATAGGCTCTTTTATTTGCTTTGACTAATGAGACCTTTTCTCCCTGCTTGCAATCATGTTAGTCACTCAGTATGCTCTGTCTAAATTCAGCAACAAGCAAGAATCCTGCAATCAACAGCTTTCTTCACCACATAATACCGACTTTTTAACATACGAGATCTACTCTGTGCATCCAGTGAAAAAAAAGGAAATAGAAAGGAAAAAAATAGTATATGGTCATGAAAAGGGAAATAGTGTAAAGGAAACATCAATTCTGTCTTGTTTTAACAGACTGTAATATCTTGATGGATTTGAGCAGTGATGGCTGCAAATCTCTACCCTTATGTACTTTGCATGAGTTAACAACATTTCTTAGTGTTCCTAAAAAGCAATCTGGAAAAACGTAAATGTCATCAAATTGATACCTGTTTTTAGGCACAGAACTTAGGGGATATAAATCACCTTTCACAGGCTGTTGCAGTCTCTCTCTCTCTTTCTTCCCTATTTAGGTAGATTGGAGATGTTGGCTTCTAACTTAGGTGCCTTGGTTAAGTCCCTGAAGTGAAAAAAAAAAAAAAAAAGAAGAAAAATCTTATGATCCTATATTTTGATAATACCATTTTCAAACAACTATTTTAATTAATATTTTTAAATTCTTTTATGCTATTATTTCTGCTGTTCGTAGGGCAAAATTATACAGCTTCAGTATACCATTAATTGATAGCAATTTGCCTGTATTTTTTTCTTTTATACAGTGCACATTGCAAGGTAATTCATGGCCTTTTTCTCATACTTTTCATTTTTCAAAAGCTGATATATCTGTTTACTCTTCTGTTACAGAACTGATGAGACAGGACATATCTAAAAATGAGATATCTAAATAATACAGTATGTTGAAGCACATACTTGTCTCCCACAGAGCTACACTAATCTTATTTTCCAAAAGCTTTCACACTCTTGTCCAAACAATGAGCATAGTCTCAGAGCTTGATCTCACCAGGCGAAAATACAATGCAGAGAAGAAAAAGAAAAGCAGTCTGATACGAAATGTAAGGAGAGTAGGGAGTAGAACGAAATTCAGGTAATGATATCTTGGCAAACTATGGCAAGTATCCCATAGAAAAAATTCTTGTATTGCAAGGAGATAAATAATTCTTTTCTCTGAGCCTAGATGATCCCAGAGAGAAGCAATTCTTACCCCAGATCTCATTACGTAATCTCAGCCCAGGTTGTACTAAGACAAAGGTATCTGACTCTGAAAACAGATGGAGCAAACATAAGCATAAGATAATTCAGCTGATGGTGCTGTCACTCCTTATTGCTTCCTTGTATCAAGTTCACAGTACAGCACATACGAAGATAACCCTGAACTTTCTCCTTTTACTCTGAGAGAACGTCTCCTTTCAATTAGCAGTCAGGGGAAAAGCCCATTTTTCTTTCATAGGTAAGATGGAGGAATCTTAGAGCAAGATTTACACCTGATTATGCTCAGGCTGCATAAGACCTTGAGGGAGCCCAGACTTTCATCCCTGGTGTCAAAGAGTATTTCAACGGCTTGTAGGTCTGGGGGCCAGCAACAGAAGGGATTGGTCTGTGTGCTTCTCTCCTGAACTCGCTAGTGAACTTCAGCCTGGACTAACCAGTGAGGCCCGCATCTGGAATGGCCAAGGTAAGAGCAAGCAACTGGAGGAGGGGGCCAGGACACAGGCTTGGAGATCTGATGGACCTAGAGCCCAAGCTCATATTTAAGGGCCCTGGGAAGCTGTGGGTACTGCCACCACAGAGAGCAAGGGTGTATGTACACCTCAACAGTGAGCCTCAGACAGAGAGGAGCGGTGAGACCGGGCTGTCTGTGTTTTTGGGAGTGCTGTGCGGTTTTATGCCATATTGGCAAAGGCACCCGTGCTGGACTGTGTGGCTGGCTGTGTCAGTGCCCTCTGTGCACTGTGTGAGTTGTGTGATTCTACCTCTTGGAGTTCATTTTCAGCATCACTGATGGCTGGACTTGCAAAGGGAAGCAGAACAGCACAGATCAGGCTGGCATGGTCAAGACCTCCAGGTCTGTGTGTATGCCAGATCCAGCTCTCAAGTGCCAAGAAGAAGAATCCACAAGGTCCTGGACAGCACAGGATTCAGCTACTCCTTAACAAACACAGCCGATAAGGGTGCCAAGGAATGAATGGGATTCTGGTCTACAGGCTAGTAATTCCTACAAGGATGCCTATAGCGTAAGAAGGAAGGTTGTTTGGCCTGTCATTTCTGCAAAATGTTTGTTGTGTTTCCAAAAGAGACACACTGTGAGCAATGAGGGTTTTGAGGACTGTTCCTGTCATCACATCAATTCTGATACCTATTGAGAAAGATTCTGCTTTCGGCTAAAATATGTCTGCCAAAGTTACTCTTCCTGTTGATTGTGGACAGCCTGTAAAAGGATCCTGAGGTGGATGAATTGTACATGAAGCTGTGTGTTTTTCCTTTTTCCTAAATGGTCTCATGAAGATTTTGAAAAAAAAGAAGGCTGGCTGAAACAAAATAATCAGTATGCACAGGAATGAACTCATGCAGCCAACTGATGAAGTACAAAACCACAGTTACCATTTGAAACAACCATTCTGCTTCAGATTTTTTATACCTGCTCTTCAATGAGCAGCAGCGAGATGCTTTCTGGAGGTGAGCTTATCAAGCTGCATAACTCTAGTGGATATGAAAACCAGATATATAATAGATGCATTTCCTTACAGCCTATTAAAACTTCCTGATGATATCTTCACATGACAAAAGTTCTAATAAATTTCTCTTTTCCAGTTTCACTGAGGCTTATAACTTCAACCAATGTATATAATAATTGTGTATAATCATAACAGTAGCATTGTATGTTCCAAATTTAGCTTTTTGATACACTTTACCAGACTTCATGGAAAGACAGTGAGTTTAAAAGCTTGTCAATTTTTCTAGGAATATCAGCTGGTTCAGTGAGAGATGGCATGTAACATTGTAAAACTCAGCAAGACTTTAGAGTACCTATCTGTTACAGTCCTGCTAGTTCTTCACATTTTACTATGAATTTCCTCATACTTGGGCATGTTTCTTAAACTTTGACCTTGTGACAATCTTAAGATTTATCTAAAAGACAAAATGTAGCCTTCATTGAAATGTTCCCCTAAATTGGATTTGAAAAAGACACCTCATTAACAATATTGAGGAATATGTCGTGAATTTTTGATTTTTATTTGGCAGCTGTGCTGTTATAAAACTCTCCCTTGGAGGGTTACAACACGCTTGCTCAAGTGCAATACTCAGGACAAGGATACCCATGTTTTAGTTCAGCCTTCATTAACTCTCATGGCCTGCACATTCAAGTGTTTGCGGGAGGCTCTGAGTCATTCATTTTCCCCTTGCTAAATATGACAATCATTTTGCTTCTGCAGTAGAAAAATAATTATCTTTAGACATGGTAGCTGTTGCCTGTGGTTTTTTTTAGCACCTTTGTTCACTCCTTTGGAGTTTTCCGGCCATGTGGCTGATATTACATCTATTCAGGAGCTGAAAAAAATCTCTTGTGGAAAGGCTTCATATAACTCCTGTGAGCTGCCTCTAGAAGACCATCCTTTATCTTTATGTATGTTTAGGCAGGCTTTTGCAGGTCAGTGGGAGACAGTTGTACTTAGATTTTGACCTGACTGGAGGTGGTGTGGATGCGTTAGCGCATGGCTGATCCTCTGTAAACATACTGAGTTTTGAGCAGGGTTTAGCTCTGCACCAAGCACTATGGTAACTGCATAGTATAAACACGCATCTGCCTGGACTAAGCAAGCATTTTCCAAAACAACTCAGGGTCTCTGTTATTACAGATACGTATAAAAAACCTTTTCACATTTATCCACTCATATATCTATTTGTATTGCTGATTTTTTATCTGCCTGGGGGCTTTGAATACACAAGGATAGTCAGTGACCTAAGGTCCACGGGTCTTGATCTCAATGCATTCCTCTGCCATGGATTTTTCATGTAGTCTTGATCAAGTCACTACGTTTAGGTTCCTCTAAAAAATGGATAAGCTAATTTTATTCTGCTTGTCAAAGTAGGAAGACAATTTAATCTTTGTGAAGGTTTCAGCTACTAACGTGAAGGAATTTTTCTAATCACTTGACAGAACTTTTATACACTTTAGTTAGTATCCTGAGGAATGTATGTTCTAGGCTTCCAAAAGTAATGGAAAGAGAGAATAAGCTAATGTTGAACAAATCTATAGGAGAAAGTGAGTGATCATGATAGTAAAGTGTTTAAAGGTGTCTCAGGAATGGACTCCATCCACACATAGAGGGATGAGCAGGAACATCACCAAGGCAGGACAACATGAAACAAATGAGGCATCAGCCAGGGGAGGTGGGAGGACAGAGGATAAAGTTCCTTGGCCCCTTTCACTCAGCACTGGATATGGAAGCCTCCTTCTGAGGAGAAGTGGCCTGGGGCAAAATGCTCATCTAATACAACTTTACCACTTCTTTTGTATTATATTGGATATTGCTAAATGCCATTGTATCGCACACATCATTACTTTTTTTAAAGTTAAATTAGTTGATTTTTTTTTCCATGACATTGAGCACGTGATTCTCACTCTCTGTCAGTTTGAAAGCATTCCTAGTTAATCCATTCTCTATTGTTTGCAAAGATACGAAATTATGGAAATTATTTCTTAAGGCTAATGTTTTAATCCAGGCACTCCTTGGAAGTGCAAATTATTATTGACCACAAATTACTGGTTTTATTCCTTTTTGCTTCCACGAAAATGGTAGAATACAACTTTTTTGTGTGATCACATAGAAGAGTTATATTCGTTCACTTGAATGCGGAGTTGGTGCACATCTAACCTTTTAAGAATTCAAACCAAAAGTATGTCTGTCAGTCACAGTCTGTGATTTGTGAACTAGACTAATTTTATTTCTCATTAATGGATTTCCCTCAGTTGTTAATTTAAATTCCCTAATTACTGTCTTACTTTTTATTTTTCTCAGGGAAAAATAATATTAACACTATCTTGGCAATTTCCTAAGACAATTTTCTCTCCTCTGATTTGTGGCAAATAAAGTGATACTTTTTCCACCTTCTCCTTTGAACAATGCCTTTTTGACACTTGAGATCCATTTTTTTCCTTTGTCTCTTCTCCGTTTACCCTGTTTTATTCTCTATCTGTGCACTCCTGCTAAGACTTCTTCATCTTTGTTACTAGGTCATCCATCACAGCTGCCAGCTATTACACCTTTTTTGGCAGCCAGCCCCCATCCTCTCCTTCTATTATTAGATACTTTTGTCTTCTCAAGTGCCAGACGCTCTCCACATCTAATAGCTAATGTACTCAGCAGAAGAAAACATTATTATGGCTTAGATTAGTTTCCTGCAAAACAAAATAAGCATCATAAAACCCAGAAATTCCTGTTTATTCCTATAGTTGAATTTCTACCTCAATATGTTACTTAAAAAGAAAAAGTAACAATTACATTTTAAAAATGTGAATATTTTTGATAAAGTTAAACATATCAAATAATAAGAACGGAGAAAACTGCATCTACACAAGCATCAAATAATTACTTGCATTCCTACAGGCAGAATATCCATTTCCTTTGTCATCCACACAAATCTTATCATTAGGTGCTGAATCCAAAACCAAATTCTTCAATATAATTAATAACTTAATTTTTTAATAATAATT